>NC_065531.1:30570062-30873092 GCF_020184175.1 Aphis gossypii
ATATTACGCTTATACGTACCTACATATTTACACGGTAATACGATAAAAAATATAAATCGGTATTGAATACAATGCATGATATCGTGACTTATTTAATTTTATTTTCGACCCTACGATTATCATCCTATAGCGATTAAAGTGGATTTCACATCATACTGTCTTCGGTCGCGGTTCTCTATGACCACACGAATATTCGAAAAAAAATCACAAAAATAAAATTTAACAAATAACAATGCAATAATAAAACTACGAATGAACGACTTTATTCTTTGGGTGAAAAAAATGCCAAAAAACAAAACGACGATCGAAAACCGCGCACTGGCTCGCACACACACACACACACACACTATTCATGCACTACTGTTTACATACAAAGAAAATATATAATTATTATTATGTGTACGTGCGGTGCTGCAGCGTCGCGTGTAATTCGATCTCGACCGCAATTATTAAATTCACCGAGTTCGTTTCTCACCGCCGCTCTGTAAACGCGCATCGTAATAATAATAAAATATCTTTTTTTGAATTTTTTAGATTGTAAAAAAACTATATACCGTGACGGCGGGCGGAGAGATGAAAAAAGCTTTATCGCGCGTACCACGATGACGTGCCCAGTACGGTGCCCAAGCCGGCGCTACAGAATCAACTTCACGTCGTGAAAACCATTATAATATTTTCGTCGTACCTGCAACAGTTAACTGCTAACGCGCAGCATCGCCGTCCGCCGCCGTTATCATACGCATTATATTATACATACACTGCAGATGCGCGTAATGCATAGAGATAAGGTCGTCGTGTCCACAGGGTGCAGCTGCAGCGACGCTCTACAGGAAAGTGTACGGTATGATATACGTAATATTTACACGAGGCTGTGCAGTATGGTTATTCCGAAAGACGACCGCGCGGCGGCGGCCGTGATTATGATCTCTTGCCCGTTACGATTTGATATACGTGATTTTTACCTAATGGGAGAAGACAACCATAATAATAATAATTGTGTACGGTACGCGCTCGTTATAGGTGCCGAAACGGATAGTTTTAACGGCGATGCGACACACTGCAGAGCGGAGTCGCGTTTTTTTTTTTTTTATACGACTTGTTATAATTGGGACCGCCGCCGCCGCCGTCGCCGCCAAAGTCGGCTTTTTTACACAAATAACGCGATGTCTTCTCACGGAGGGAAATAAATAATAATAAACGTTTGTTAAGAAAACAATATGGTCCCGCCGCCTCAGTTTCGGGGCGAACAAAAAAGAAAAAAATCACCGCTCGTGTTGACTCGGCGGCGGCGCGTCTTCGTATTATCTTCTTCTCCCCGACGTGATGTCTCGTGATGAAGTCGTGATCGCACCGTATCATAATATAATATAACGACCGTCGTAGCTATATATATATATATATAATATATACATATACACACACACGCGATCGAACGGGGGCGTCCTTAAAAATCCGTCTAATTTGACGTACGCCGGTCGTAACCGGATACCCGCAGATGTTCACCGCCCCCGTCCGTGATAACGCGAAAAATAATAATAACAAACGCGACCGAAAAGTAAAAAATTATACAAAATAAATATACAGAGAGACGAAAAATAGGTAGTGTAATAATACCTACTGAGAGAGTTGACGGCGGAAATCCGAAAAAAAAAGGTCGTGAGGGACATCGGCCGCGTGTAACGAGACAACGTCACTTTATACAGCTTGTCATCGTATTCTTTCAAAATTCACCGCCCGGTTAACTATATTAAGTAATAAGTACGGTGTGTACGGCAACAATATAATTTCACCTTTATTATATACATTTTATGACAGCGATGAACTGCTGTTAAAAAATATATTTTCCACCTGCGTTCTACTATATTATATGTATATAATATTAGGTGATCCAATTAATGTAAGACATTCTTTATTTCAATAATTACTAATTTGTTTTTTTTAATAACAAAATATATTTTTATTTTTTTTGATTATTATAATTGTATAAGTTATTACTCTACAATATAATATATTTTTAATTTCATATTCCGAAACAAAATAATATTTAGAAAATTTTGATCTATAAAATTTAAAAAAGTTACGTAGTTCATAAAATTTAAATGAACGTAGTAGTGGATCTACATGTCATAGAATTTATTAAATTAAACTAAATAAAAATAAATTCATCATAGTAGTTATAATATAATTAAAGTATTTTTAATTAAATATACAAATTTAATTGATTCTATGGAATTTAAATTGTCAATATAATCATATAACGAGGTCTTTAGATTAATACATTTCAAAATTTTTCGAATTGTTTATGTTTGTAGTAAAATTGTGCAAAATTATATATATTAGTTTTAACTTTTAAAATATGTGAAATAAAATTAAAATTATAGCCAATAATAAAGTTATGATTCGAAGATATTAGTATATTACTACCAATTTTTTAATGAGAAACTGCAAAAAAATTTCAATATATCTAATATCTATATAAATTCTATTTGTCTCGTTGGCTATATCTCATTAAGAAATTATGTTTTATTTGCATATAATATGTAACTTCATGAATAAATGAACCAGTTAGACCACATAATATTATACTATGATATAGAAATTATAAGTTTAAACGTTGTTGACGCTTATTGCTTTCCATAAAATAAATAGATTGAAATAAATTAAGATAAATAGTATAATTTTATTATATTAAAATGAATGTATAATGTATATGTAAAAAAAAAAATAAAAATAAAAAAACATTGTACATTTTATATTATCAAAACTAAATCACAATTTGCAATAATGTCCTACAGCTACATAATGAACACCAAATAATTTATAATGTTAATATATTAAGGAATGATAAATTGTTCTTTTATTTAAGAAGTTCGTGCGTTCATCCCACGAATATTGTTCATATATTGATTGAAATATAATAAAACATTACCTATCTGGTGGACCCTAAGGCCATTTCAATAAAGATTTCATTATGTTAATATGCTTTCAAACCGTATAAGAATACAGAATATAATCATAAAATTATTTATTATTTTTATAGTTGTTTTAAAGTATTAGTTGGATAATAAAAAATAAGCTTTCAAACTTTCAATAGTTAAAAAAATATTTTGTTTAAAATTGTATTTTTATTATATTTCTTTTAGAATAAGTTTTAAGTTTAATCAATAAGTTTATTCTAAAATAGTCTACTATACATTTTCAAACACCTTATGAATGTATTAACAGAAATTGACTGTGTTGACAATAATGTTCTTTGCTAGGATTTTGGCACATTTTATTATACAACGGTTTTTTAAGTCAAATACCAAACGCAAAATAACACAAACAAAAATAGAGTGCTACAAATATTCAATACCCATAATGTTTTCAGTGAATAGTATACAGTGAGTATTATAACTGGCATATTTCATCTTAATGGTCGGGTAACATCGTATATTACATTTTTCGTGAAGTATTTCCTGCATCCTGCCTGTCAGTAATATAATATAGCTAATTCTTGAAAACTTTAAAATTTGAAATGTATACTAAGATGAATTAATATACGATTTATGTTACTAGTATGAAAAAACATTATCAATTAACTCCTAAAATTAAAAACGGCCGCCAATTATTTGAGTGATTCTACTTAGATATAATGATTTACCTATAACATTCAGGAAGAATTCAGAATTAAAATATTTTATTATCCAATATTGTTGTATTAATTTTTATTCTATTTCTACAACCTATATTTATTAAATTCGATACTTATGTACACACATAAGTTATACTTAGAATCATAAAATGCCAATTGTTTTAATCCCATATCATTCAACATTATATTAAAACTAAAAAGAAAAATAACATCATTGAAAATTGAAATAATTAATAGTTTTATTGGAATCTCTATTCTTATTTCTCAGTTATCTATTATAAACGTTACTTTTACCAAATCACTATTAAATTATATAGTGAATCTAGGAATTCATAGAAAAATCAAAAATGCATTTTTAGCTTAAACTATGATACATTTTTTTTGATTTTTGAGATATTTAGATGTACAAATTAAACCCCTGCCAATTAATAAAAACAAGTAATAATATATTGTATTATATACTTATACATTACATATTTTGATTTTCTGACTTTAACTGATTTTGGATAATACTGAATATCACTACTTATCATATTACTTTATTTATCACTACTTTATAGTTAATATAGTAATAATCAATAATAAATAACAATATATTCTTTTTTTGGTTTAAGTTAAGTTTTAAGGTACCTATCTAATCTAATCTAAGACAACTAAATTGTAAAATAATGACGAAAAATCCAAAAACATATATACGAGTATAGAATTCTTAAATTTTCCTTGAGGTGGAAAACATCAAGTAGTTTTCTATATACACTATGTAATATAATATATACGATATGAGTATACACAAAAGTAGATAATATATACATCCTTGAATATTGCAATTTAAATCTATGATATAATTATAGACGAGTTAATTTTATTTTTATACATCATGTAAAATTGAATGTGTATTTACACCATATCGCAAGGTCTAGTTTAAAGAACGTTGGTAAAATTTTTTATAAATAAATATGAATATTTAATAGACTTAAAAATTAGCAATTCGTTAAGTAGTAAAATACAGTTTTATATGTATATATATATATAAACCTACTTAAAATGTAAAATGAATTAAATTATGTTTTTAAATGTTTTCGTTATTTTCTTCAGATTAATGATAATACAAATTAAAATAATATTTATAGTTTTTATTTGAAATACTATACTCCCAGAAATTATTAATTAAGTATCATAACCTCATAAACTGAAAAGCATTATGATTGAAAATAACTAGGTAATTAGTATACTTATGTTTAATAATTGTAAATAGGTATTGGCGTTATTAATACATATAATTATAGTATAATAACAATAAATAACTACTGTGAATAGTCTGAAATTCTAAGACTGACGACCGTAATAATATCATTATTTTCCAGTTTTGATTTATACATTTTATTTAAAAAGAATGAGATAAAATATAAATCAGACACCAGTTGTTTTATTGTCTATTTAACAATAATAAACGTAAATTTTAATAAAGTACCATTTATGTAGGTAACAATACAATTATCAAAATATTTTATTACATAAATAATATGTTTTAAATATAAATTATAACAATATTCGTGAGTGTTAACTGTCTAATATTGTCTAAAATTTTTGCAGTTTTATAGTAATAAAATAGTATTGTTCGTTAAATATAGACTCATTTGTTGAAATCTGAAGTAACCCTGCTCCTTGTTCCCAAAAAACAACATTTATCCCGTGAAAATTATATAAAGTAATCAAAACTCCGGAAACTGAATCGCAAACTAATTGCAAAAATATCGTAAAATATAGAATTCTTTATGGCTTCAAGTGGAAAGTGTGAATTTACGTACGCAAGTCATTTTGTATAAGAACGGCGAAAAAATGTAAACCAAATGCAACGCACAACGTAAATTTTTATTTATTTTAATAATTTGGATGCAAAAAACCACTCGAATACCTCGACAAATCTCGCAGCGCGTAACTACTACACTATTATATTATAATAATATACTATGCGCGTTATAATATTATTATATGAATTATAATGTATAATATTATTTTGTGACTCGGATTCGATAATTTTTCACGTCAAATTCGTGGGCGTACGTAGGGTATGAGAATGGGGTGTATTTTTTACACATCGGAATTTTTCCTAAACGTTTTTCTGTGGCACAATCGACTGCTGTATTTTTTTTTTTTTTACAAGCGCGAGTGCCTTTATACTATATATAATATACGGGCGAGGGAATTTTTAATTTTTTGTTCCGTACGCCTCGCGAAGCTCGTTCGTTTAAGCACACGCAACGGCATATGGCAAATATCAATTTACCGAACCGTACGATTTTCGCGGTCGGGCAAACACACGTTCACTGTATATTATTATTATTATTATTATTATTATTATTATTATTATATACACGAGCATTATTGTTGTTGACGTTGTGCGTAAAATAATAATAATAATAATAATAATATGATATAATAGGTCGGTACATACGCGTGCAAAACGGTGGCGCGGTCTCGACGAGTGCTGAGGCGGCCGAGGAGGGTTGGCCCGGCGCGATTGCGGGAACGCTCCCTCGGCGCTCGAAAACCGTATAATATCGCGCGTGTTCGTCGAGCCGGACGGATTCCGTATGGTTTATTATTGTTATTATTTGTTTTCTACTTATCCCACCCCCGACGAAACTTTGTAGATGTGGCGGCGTTTATTTCTCCTATATATCCCGTTTCTCTGCCGAGATTTCCTCTATAATTATTGTCATAGATAATGTGCATATTATTATTATTTGAGTTTCACAATAACGATGGAGATGATGATAATAATAATATTTGATATTATTATAATTGCATCGATTCCGAGTACTGTAGGTGGTCTATTATTTCGTACACTGTGTCACTGCGCATACACTATATAGGCGTCACGTTCTTATGTGTATTGTCTATATTCCTATAATTATTTTATACCAATATAATATAATATATTATCGTTGTCATCACAGCGCGATAATATATAATTTATGACTATACCACACGCGTCATATAAAATAACGTATGCGATTATCAATTTTAATAGTTAGGTCTAACAATACATTCACCGATCGCACGATTGAATCGTAGATCTTATGTGTAAGAAAACAAATTTAAAAAACTTACTACGATTAACAATCACTAAGAGAAGAAAATATGATCAAAATTGATATCTTTTTTTCCTAATAAATATAAATTAGTGTAAATGGACCGCTCTATATGATACACATTATAAGTAAATACGGTTCCATGTATTATAGATAAACACAATATTATGTGTGTTAATATTATTATTAGGATTCCTTACTTATATGAGTATAAGATTTCAATAATTGATTAAAATGTATTTTTAAATTCTTAGTATTTTTTTTTTTTTTTTGTAAAATATGAAATACTGTATTATACTATGACGTAATTTCAGTACTTCACTGCAAACATTTTTTTTTTTTTTTTTTACCTAGAATATTATACAACCGCATCTCAAAGTACATTTACATATTATCATTTCATAAACATTGTGTATATAACGTGTGTGTTCAATATATATTGGGAAAAAATGTGATATTGTGCACTGTTATACAAGTTACGTCACACAATATAGGTATAATGATATATTATACAGTGTACGCACTCGTATTTATTTTCCATCACCGTCGTCACCAAGAAATCGAGAGAAAACATTAAACAATTTTATAATATAATATATTATTATTATACCGATGGTACGCTCACTGTGATATCTCCTTACGGGAAAAATGAACGTTGCTGCCAATAATATATATAGGTACTACTCGCGTACCGTATCTGGAAAATATCAATAAAATATCAATACGCATCAAATGATTTGTAACAACTAACAGATGGATTTATAACAGTTCTTTTAAAACAACAATATCACATTACGTTGTAATATAATGCAGTACCGTATAACTGTATAAAAGTGCATGTATAATGTAATGTATTGCGAACGGCGTTTTCGAGTGACGGCGTATAACGATGACAAACGATAATAATTTACATTTTTGCGTTGTTTTTTATTTTCAAAACAACAACTAAAACCAATATACAATAATAATGTTATTACGTATTGTACGTTAAATTTAAATAATATGATAATAATATAGTATCATAACGTTTTAAATAATCAGGTATAACTCCGAGAACACCGATTTATTGTAGTACAGGTATTAGAGGTACGCAATTTCAATTGAACTATAATATAATATAATATAATGTATTAGCAGTATAATAATACACAATAATGTATGTAGTTTGCTTTGTATTTGTTTATAATTGATATATGCCATTTGAACATGCGCATTTGTGTTTATATGTAGAAATCCAATAAATTTATTGATAACACGATGAAATACTGAAGTATCTTAACTGCGCGCCGACTTTTTTTTTATGTCTTATACAACAGTAGGTAGAATCCAACTGTCACTTCTACCGGTTTTCTATCTTTGCATCACAAAATATCCGTTCCGATTTATTTCATTCCGTGACTTTATATGCATGTATCAATGTACCTATGCATCAATGCGTGAGTACCATAATATATATATGTTGTATACATTATATACAACTATATGACTTGATTTACATTTTGGTAGTAATATTTCACATAAACAACAAATATGATATTATATTAAGCTGAAGTATATTGTGTATAGTAAACCTATAATAAAAATATATAACATAATACATTAAATTTTATTACAACTAAACGAATCGATTAAAACAGAGCTATTAAGTCCAACGACGTAGATCGTAGGTGTGTACACGTATATGTAAATTTATCTACCCGCAGGCCCCAAGCATCTATATTGCAAAGTATACGTCTTATTGTTTTATTTATTTAAATGTGATTAGTTATTATACAAAATGCTTAATGTAATTATAGTATAAGTTAGCAGTAGGTATAGTTGCGAGTTGGCAATATACGCAATCGTCTTTAAATCAAAAATAAATACTATTACATTTTAGTTATTTTAATAAGAAAATTTATCAATTTTAAGTTAATAGTAAAATGTTTGTATTATATTCTTATAAATATTTTATATTATTTTTGATTTAAAGCAAAAATATATCAATAAACACCGCCGTTTTAATACATAATACTTCGTTTTTAACAACTTGAAATACTTCATTTATCTTGCTTAATTTTTTTTTAATATTAAGTATAATTATTGGTATAACTCTTAAACCTTTTATGAATACAATTACTTAATTTTATAACAATTGTTTGACTATAGCTTAAAAATAGTTCATTTTTTTTTTTGTATTACCGTCAACAATCTGATTTCTTTTTTAGTATTTGTAAAACTCAATATTGATGCGTTATGTATGTTGACTAACATTTTTGTTATTTACATATATTTAAGTTTTTTTTTATTTTATTAAATTTTTTTAATGTTTATTAATATTAATATCACTTTATAGGATTATACCATAACAATTCTGTATAATGTAAATTATTTTAGAAGAACGATAAATCTTTTTAGGCGTTAAGTTAGGCAACCATCGAAGCCGGTAGGTAAAAATATTTGATAATTTAAGAAAGCATTTTACGTTGCTTATTTATACATTTTTTAACTCTACTGACCAAAGTGAATTAGATTTTGTTATTGTTCAATGATTTATTGATTATTTAATTTTGAATTTAACTGGTTTTGCAAATAAATTCAAGCATGTGAGATTTTAAAACCCGTTTTTTCGTGGTAAACAAATATCAGTCTAGTATCTACATATTTTATATTACTATATTATAAATACATTCCTAATCTTATTACAGTTTTATCAAATTCAAGATTAAACTATATTATGGTGAGAAATATATCATTATTTAAAGTATTAATATAAGTATTTAGTTTGAATAGTAAAATCATTTTAAATAGGTACATAAAAATTATAAATTATCTTAAAGTAATACATTAAGCTACATATTTATTCAAGTGATTAATAAACATTATTTTCACTTATTTTTATGTATGCTAAAATTAAACAATATTTAAACGCAGACGTTAAGAATCATAACAAATCATAACTTTTGATATTAATTAAATTGATTTTGCTTTTATAATATTATACAATACACTCATAATATTACTATCGCGGTACTCGCGTAAATCACCGAAAAGCACCAACCGAAAAGGCCACCGAATAGCATTGATTATAAAATTCTATAACCAATGCGAATAGGTTAACGTTTTCATAAAACAATATAATCTAATAAATGTAATGAAAATTAAATACGAGGCAAAAATCGTTTCAAACACGTCTGCTGGTCTAAACGCGTTCGGGTCGTACACGCTTCTATATGTGTAAAATATGTGAAAGACGTTTGTCGCTGGAAATGTTGGAATTATCATAATATTTAATTTTGTTTACGTGTCGATGGTGCGCGCTCGTGTCTGTTATTATTAATATTCATGAACGACGTTTACGACGTGAATGTTGATAGTGTGGGGTGGAGGAGTTTATGCGGACAGGTGTATTTTTTTATTATTTCTACATTATACATTATAATGTATAGGTATACGTATAAATGTAACATAATTCGTTATAGTATTATATTAGTCCGTACGTTACGTATTGCATGATCCAGCAGGCCTTCAAGACAAGCAGACCACCACTAAACGGTGTTATAAAGACGGCACGAGCCTATATATATTATATATTATATTAATATGTAGCTAAGTAATCGGTAACGGCGGGCGCGCGTGTTTTTAATGTTTCATAAAAAAAAAAAAATAATAAAAAATGAATAATTAACACCTGCTATTTGTAATGTTTATATTAATTAGAACAGAGGGTTAGGAACAAACGATAATCGTGTTTATAGCCTAAAAACCCTAATGCTCGTACAAGGAATATAATTCGCCTCTCGTGTAATAATATTATACATAGGTACCTGCAGTGCCGTTGCCACCGCCCTGCAAAATTAATTTTTATAATCCTGCAGTAATCAGTGTATAATATGAATTTTGATTCAGGAATTCTCACTATTCAACCCTATATACGTAGTATATACTGTACTTATACGTATGACTACTTTATTTTATAATATTACCTATAATTCTGATGTACCTACTCAATACACATGCATCCATTAGTGTACATTACATAGTACACGAAATACTAAGGTGCATACGTATTATTATTTTTGTTTGTACATATATGTACAAATAATGTATTTTATTATTATTTAAATAATTATAATGTATACATTATAATATGGAAACTTTATTACCCCAGTGCTTCAAGAGAATAAAGATGTGTGGATGTTTCAGGGGCAAATAAATACTGTACACAGCGGCACCGGGCGTAATGAAGAGAGTATAAATATTAATATGTATAGAGAGGTACAACGAACAGCAGAGAAAAAATAGAATAAATAAATCCTATTCCGATTTTAGGGCTTGTAGTAAGAAACCAAGAGGGTTCATTATACCGCGCCTTCTGCAGAAAAGCTACGCGACTACAACGACAAAACAATATAACGTTACAACATCATATATACATATTATTGAACTCGAGGGATTTGACCAGTTATATTTATGTATACCCTCGCCATCGAACGGTTCGCCAACCATTATGTTAAATAAAATACATGTTTGTTTTTAATGTAATAAATGCGAATTACTGAATATTTTCTGTTTGTTTAGAGAGGTTTAAACGGGTTTTACGCTTTTCCGAACAACTAATCAGCTTAAACGCTTGCTGCCGCCGTTGCTGAGTCAAATTGGGGGAGAGAGAAAAAATAAATAAAATAGAGACGCGGTCGGCGGTGACTGCAATTTGTCAAAGATCTAAAAAACAAAAATAAACAAACGATTAATAATAAACACTGCCAGGTTAGGGATAGGGTGACGAGTTGAAATGAACTTGAAACACATTTACTACGGCTCATCATACGTGCATGTACATTATATATATTATACATGTATTAAAGTTATTATTTTATAGTTGAGTATCAAATAATTTGAGCTATGTTTTCAGAGGTACAAAAATGTATGATTATAATAAATGCGTATAAAAATATAAAATATATATTATATACTAATATACTCATCATGATGTACATTGTACAATGTACAATGTACATATATGATTGTATATAATGGTTCAACTTTATTATGTATATACATATTTATTACAATTCTTTATCTTGATTACATTTCTTAATTTATTATTCAAATTTATAAAATATCAAAAATTATCAAATTTCGTCGTATTCGATAACGACACTTTTCATTGTGTAGAAGTGGGATTGGAATAGTATTACTGAAGAGTGAAGACTAAAGAGTGAAGGTTAACTAGATTTGCATTTCATACTTTTGATTAAAAGTGGTGAAACTGATATGGACAATAGACAAATTGAATCCCATGTTTGTATAAAAGTATTTTATTAATGACAAGTCAAATTCAGTAGATCGAATACATTGATAAGGATATTTTCCACTCTTTCAATATTTGATTAAAAATTCAAAAATTCAACTAACAGATTTATTATATTTAATGTTGTAATTTATTAAACACCTTTATATGGATGATTCTTACTATAATATGTGAGATGTTGTTGGTGGGAAAGTATTGCTATATGATTTTTTACATTAAAATAAACCTACATAATTTTGATTTAATTTTGTTTAATTTCCTGTATATTGTTATTCACGTTTTCATAGACACAGTTGTAATCCGTATGTTTTTAGATTTTTTAATTTAAAAGATGCATTTTTATATTTGTTTATTCGAGTAGTCTAATTTTTATTCCAAATATTTTTTGACGTCGGATTAAGTGGTAGGCATATTTCCATATTCATAATGAGTGTTCTTAGTGAAACGCTTCTGATAATTTTATTAAAATAATTAAATTAATATATCTTCAACCTAATTATATTTTCTATGCATAATATTAAATAACAAACATACATCATAATCATATAAATCATATATTATAATTGATATTGTAAGTTTTACAAAGTATAACGAATTTCAATTGTATTAAATATTAAAACTCTTAATTTATTATATTTAACATAGTATTATAATTTATAAGGATTAATTGTATAATAACTAGTGTAATATGGTATATATTATGTTTTAGTAATTAGTTGTATACTAATATAATATATTGTCGTGTTTCGTGTATTATAAATCACCGATTAGTTTTCAGTCCCATTTCAATTATATTATTTCGTACGAGTTCAAGAAGTTTAAATTTATAAACCAATTTTATTCGATTTCTGATAGCTACTCGGTAAGTAGACATTTAAAAATGCCTCTGGCAACGATTTACTCGTATAGCAAACTATAATTAATACTCTAAATTCAAGCATTCAAACAATATCGAATATTTTTGTATATATATACATGTATTATATTTGTGTTAATTGTGGTAATAAATAATAATATTATTTGATTCTTTATAAGCTTAACATAATATAAATATGTGTGTATTATGCATTCATGTGACTTATGTGTTGTTTACTTGTAAGTTGATAATATGTTATTTGTATATAGTATTACTAGTATTAAATTTTAAGATCAATGTGGTTTAAACAAAATAAAATTGACTTTTCTTTATCTAATACTTATAGATGTACAAAATATAATTCCCAGCCGCAGGTCACAAGTGCATTACCACATCAGGTATTTTATCGTTATCTCACAACAATAATAAATTCTGACTTCTTTAATCTTTTATGATTTGATCGCGATTTTGTAACGTTTATAATGCTTTATACTATGGAGTAAGTATAATAAACATAATATACTCATCGACGACGTTAACACACAGATCTGAAAAAATCATATGCACGGTCTTTTAATGTCGTCCGTACATTGCAAACGGGTAGTTATCGTGGTCTCTTTGAGGGGGGGGCGAACGGCATTGCGTGCGATTTTGCACGTCGTGTACCTACGGCGATTCCCACAACATAATAATAGTAATACGTAACTCGGCTCGAACACCTTCGCATGATACGGTTTTCCTTCGGAGAAATCACGACGACGACATCAAACGACGTTTCGGCGGTAATATTTTGTAGGTACCAACTACTATAATATGTAAACTATTGTCACCGCCGCCGCCGTCGTCGCCGACGGGCTCGCGCGGTGCTCCTCGCGGAAGCGCACTCGCAATCGATATTATACTTACCGGGCCCGCCGCGCGCGCGCTCAGCACGAGACCGATACGACGGCGGACGGCGGACGGCGGTGGCGACGACGATGACGACGACGACGACGACGTCGTCTCCGGGCAGAAGTGTGGGCGGCAGCTGCGGCGGGGGGGTCTCCGGCGCTGCGAGGGGGGACGCGGAGAGGGCGTGGTCCATTTCTCCCGTACACTCCTCCCACTCTACACGCGCAGCATCGCTCGCACACAAGAGCACACGGACGCGCGCGCTTACGTATTCGCGTGCGCGTGTGTGCGGCGCGCGCGCGCGCGTTTACCGTCGACGGCGGCGCTCCCACCCGGCCCGCGAACGCGTCCACCCACTACGCACACGCACACACGATATTATTACTATTATAATATTATATATTATTATATCCGTCGCCGCCGACCGCGTTTTTTTCGCCGTTTTTTCGTACCCGCTCGCCCTACCGTACGCACGACGACCACGGCGATCGCGACGCGCCGTCGCGGCCTGCGCCCCGGGGCCGAGCCGCCGGGTTTCCCGTCCGCGTCATACCCGTATTATACGCGCGCCCGAGCGTTATCTGATGATTCGCGTTTCTCTCTGTGAGCCGCCGCCGCCGCCGATATATCCTCGTGGTGTGGGTGCCGACTACGGTAGGTAGGTTCGCTTTTTCTGCTTGGCCGCAGTGACGGTCACCGCAACCGCCTCGGCCGAATCGCTCTCTCTCTCTATCTCCCCGTCGAGAGTACGCTCGTAATAATTTTACAATATGATCTTACCGTTATCGTAATAATACCGCGTTCGCCGGCCGTCCGAGTGCGCGTGTTGGCCGACTACAAATTTCGTTTTATTTTTTATTTATTCCGAAGTCGACGTCCGCCGACAGTCGTCTCCGTCGGCGCGTCGTCGTGGTCGCCACCGCCGCCGCAGCAGCCGTCCGTCGTCGGTACAGTGCGAATCGCGCGCGCGCGCGCTCGCGCACACAGTCCGTCGTCGTAGGTGGATGAGCGCGCACGGACGGCGCGTATTCTCGCCGCCGCCGCATTGACAGACACACAAGGATACCGTGGTAATATTTTTATACGTTATTATATTAATATCGCCTAACTATACTGCAGCAGTGCTATGATAATATTATCATTACTCTCGTAATTATTCACGATGTCTAGGTATAATAGTATATTATTATGTTTTAACGTTACGGTTAGAAAAAGTACGAAAAAATCGACTTTTTACGTTTAAATAAATTATTCATTTCAACCGTCGACGACGTGTTATCGCTACTCCGAGATGTGCATGCGAGTGCAAGGATCTAAACGAGCGGCAGGGTCTCCGTATGTACCTTGCGTATTTTTATGTTATAAAAAAATGTGTTTTATTTGGATTCTCCTCGATGGCTCAGTGTGCTGTGTCGTGTTATGCGTTATATATCGTATCGGTGGTCCTCTCGGAACAATCGTTGTTTTCAAATAATATTAGATATTTGAGCTCCTTAGGTGTGTAATAGTGTGCTAATGTATGTATTGATGTTTTCGTTAGACTAAGGGTACCTATCATCATAATGTTAACGTGCATTTCATATTTGTATTTTTTTTCTCATTGCTACTTACTATAACTATGTGTTATAGCTACTCTGAGTCGTACAAATGCAGGGACCAAGGTTAGCTATTTGTGGTAGTTTCCATGAATCGAATATGAATATTTTTATGCAATAATACTTTATTTGGATCTTCGATTTCGTGTCATGTAATACATAAAACAGGGTTATTAAGAACTAAAGAATGTTAGTTTAGTTAACTTTAAGTTTAAATTTTATTCGTAATTTTATCTTACCAGACTATCCAAAATATAAAGTGCATAACAGTCTTCTCATAGGTTATCCGCACACATTATGTATTATGCATTAAAAATTACTTTAACTGCTTATAATTTCCTCTTTATTATTTATCCGTGGTAGTTAAATTTAAAAAAAAATTGTTAACATAAGTTAAAAAACATGTTACATATGCTACTCATATATAGGTATATATATAAATAAGTTAAGTTAATGTACGTTTTAAATTAATTAAAATATAATAGATAAAAGATATTATCCGATTACGTATATATTATCCTGCTAGTGATTCAAAAATGTATTCAATCACAATTGTAAATTTTTTATAGTATACATTTATTATAGTTATTGTTTATATTATAGTACTTGTTTATACTATATAGGTACTTTTCAATTACTAAAAATAATAAATTGCTTTTTTTGATTCATGTTCTATTTTGCGAATCAAATACGATGAATTGAAACATACTGAATTTTTATCCACGCTGTACACATATTAATCACGGATGATCAATCTTCACTCTTCATTCGAAGAACAAATCTCCATCACGAATAATATAGGGTTACACCAGTAAACCCACTATAAACATAAGTCTCCCTCACCCTAACCAGATTGTATAAACTTATGAATTTATTTATTTTTTCTGAAAAACTACCATATTATATACTTGACGTGATTTTAATAGGGCGAATTTTCCACGCCCTTTTTATAATACATTGTAACTTATACGCATTGTTCGTTTTATCAAATTTATTTGTTCGAACTGTAAAAAGAAAAGGAAAATACCTACTTTGAAAAGTAACTTTTTTAAAACATAATATATACCAGATACCTATTAAGTTAAAATAATACACAAACAATTTTTATCTAAAACTAATTAAATATAATATTACTGATAGTTTAATATATTAATTTGTATATATTCACCAAATATACTTGTAAATTAAAGTTTATTTATACTTTAGTTAATTATAAAAATTATATAATTGATATAAGTAGTATAGTTAAGCAAGTAACGATTTAGAGTAATGTTTATAATGATTATTATATATACATCTATGTTCAATATACAAATATACTAAATAAACATACATAAATATATATATATTTATATTATTAAATAGTATATTCATATATGTATATCATGGGCTAATAACCACACAGTAGATGGCTTTAATGAATAATAAATAAATAAAACTATAAATTTATAAATATCATAAAATATAAAATATATTGTGTATTACACAATGTGTGGGCCTATATTATAAAGTATTATAATTTATTTGAATTTCAAATTCAACTTTTTAAATACAATACTATAATATTCTTATTAATTACTTATACTGTCCTGACTTAAGGTAACATTCAAGTTTTATTATAAATAATAATGTAATATATTAAAAAACAAATATTATAATCAAATTCTTTGTATTTTCATAATTTTAGTCACATCAAAAATATCTGCAGATTTGTGTGCTTATTTTAGTCTATATTTATAAACACAAAAATAAATATTTAATCAAGAACATAATTAATTATCAGATATTGAGATTTGAGATAAACCATTTGAAATATTTCTCCTAAAATAATCTTTTTATTTAATAAAAAAAAAATTCTTTTAAACAATTACATTACGAATATTATTTTATTATTATATAGTATATATACACAAAATTATACTCTCTAATAATAATAAATTGATAATTGTGTACCAATTTTTATTAAATGATATGCACTATATGTTTTAAAAATATTAAAGAAGTTTCTTGTTTTTAATTTAAAATGTTGCTGTTGTATACATAGTTTTAAATCATGTTGCTTATTGCATTATACCTATTCATTATACATGGCTCATGAATATGTTGACCACAACAATAATTATTATCAATTGCTATCTGTGATATTGAAATAGGTACAGAACTATAGAATAAGGCTCTATACAAGTCTGACCGTCTCTCTGCCTTCTTAATCAATACTTCTTTAAAGGTACTTATTTTTTTTTATATAATATTTTAAAGCCTATGCTGAGTTATACAATTAATCGAATATTTTAATTGTTCACTAAAATTTAATGGACCACTTAATAACGTTTAAAACTCACTTAGTGATTAATTGTATTATTGTATTATTATGTTTAGTAATTACGTATGTAATCCAGCATTAGAATATTATCATAGGCGCATATCTAAATGTTATGCACAACTTGATAACATATTAATTTGATGCTTTAAGTTACTTAAACAATTACTGTGAAATTGTAAGAATTCAGAATTCGATTTTTTCTTGTATACTTATGTATTAAGTTAAGAGTATTGTTTACTTTTCCATGTAATTAAGACGACGTGTTGCGATGTGATCATGGTAGATCACGTACATCATGACCAGTGATACACGATCACTATACTTGGTTCAAATAACCCATATTAGGATTTAAATTGGTGAATTAGTCATCGTATTATGGAATATCATATAAAAAAAAGTATGTACAAATTATACAAGTTATTGTGTGGCCAATCGTTTAAGATAGAATAAAAAAAAATATATGCACTTACTATGCGGATGGTGGTTATCAATTATCTCTATAGTAGTTAGAACATTTTGATATAACTAGTAGGTATAATAAAAAAAAAATACGTCGATACATGGCTAAATTATCAATATATATATACAATATACAATAGTCGACGTTACAATATTGAATGAAACAAGTTTTATTTTTGGTGAAGATTTTAAGTTATGAATTTATTACTATTTTAAATATTTTATGGTTACGATTAAAAATATATTAGTTGTATAAGTTATCTTCATATGTTCTATTGCTGATACCATCAATTTTAATAACTATAATATCATAATGTGTAAAATGAATGACTATTGTTAATAATATTATATGTATTTCGATTATTAAATAAAGAATATAATTTCATTTAAAAATTAAATTAAATTAATAAATACAAAAATGTATGGTATACATAATATATAACAAACAACAATCCATATAGGCGTACTATTAATAATTTTGCTCTTAAATAATTTATAAAAAATATAATATAATTCTAGATCATGATAATATTTTTTTTCTAAGTCCTATCAAGTGAATGTAACAATTAAAAAGAATTATAATATTATATAGGTACCTATTATTGATTTGACTACGATTTTTATAATAATTATTATGAGAATATTTTGTTATTACGCAAGATGATTGGGTTAGGTTAGGTATTTTTCGTTTGTATGGATATGGAGGAATGCGACTTTAGTGATTTAAACAGTGAACAAATCCGATGCAAAACGTTTCGCAGACTTCCGTTTGACATTTTTGTTGCGAGGATCGAGCCTAGTGGTCTGAATAACAATAATATGGCCACCGCTTTTCGGGTGACTTTGACATTTTGTGACCCAAAAATCCGGTTATGATAGATACGGAGGGGAAGGCAACGTGTGTCATCGAATTTACTTTATTTTTTTTCCGCCTCTCCATTCTTATAGAATTTTTTCCACATAAAACGTACATGCTACAGATAGATTTTTACTGTGCGACGAATTTTCCAAATAAGTCGAAACCGGTCGTCCCGTAGGAATCTCAACCGTATTGCAACAATGGCTTTTATTGGCTAAGACAGGTTCTCTCTGTGCTCGGTATATAAACCGAGCGGTCATTTCACCTGCGAAGTATTTTTATTATATTATGTGTGTGTATATGAACATGTGTGTGAGCGCGAGCGCGCGCGCGCGTGTTTTATTTTTTTATAATGCTCCGCTATAACAAAATGCGCCGCCGCCGCCACTCTTAAGTCGGATATATATTTTTATATGTATAAATGGGAATCATAAAAAAAATAGCGCTTGTCGAAGAAAAATAAACAACTATACAGCAGCAATCGATTATAAATTGTGGCAATTTATTTACCACTGCAAAAGTATTATTATTATGCGTGTACGATAAGACTACAACGACGACAACGGTACTTGATATACAAGATAACGAACGGACCTATACAAATAAGAGAACGCACACACACGTTTTAAAAGTATAATAATATAATGTTGTATGCATAGGCAGAGAATCGCGAAAGTTCTTCTTTTTTTTAAATATATACAATCGTAATAAATTGTGACAACAATATATAACAAATACATTTCATTATTTGTTTAGAAGACAACTATGGTCAGGTGATATCTATGGTTAAGTTGACTTACCTTAAAGTCCTTTGTGATTATGTATACATAGTGGTCATAATTAAAAAAATAATTTTCACAAAAAACTAATAATATTTTTACCTACAACTATTAATTTTATATTAATTTCAACGGAATACTCGATGCCAATTAATTCGATTTTAAACATAACTTAATTTTTTTAGATTTAAAATATAATATTTACATTTTAATGATTTTAATTTCAATTTCTTACTATTTGAAATCTGTCGTCATTCGCGCATCCCATATATAATCACTACTGTGAAACGGCTTACGAAAATGAATATTTTAGTATAAATAATAATAATAAGTAATTATTTTTATATATATATATATTATCCAATGGTAGGTAATATACTAATACCTTATAAGTAATACCTAACTTATTATCTATACTAATGAACAATATTATAAAATCATTATTATTTTCATACACCTAAATTATTGATTTTATTTTTTTTCAATTTCGATATAAATGTTGAATATCTTTTAATTTCTTAAAAGATTTTTAACAATTTTTATTGAACTTGAAATCGATCTCAAGCCCTGAAAACTTCAATCTTCGTACAGAAAATATATTCTTATAGGAGTGAAAAAAAATCATCTTCTCCATTCATAGTGTTTTTGCGGGATCATTAACGGTGTTATTTATAGCCGGTTTCAGTGGTTTTTAAAACTAACAGGTTCTTGTTTGGGGGAGGGGGGCAAGAAATACTATACCATAATGTCAAATTACTATAACGCCCTGCCACACGATGGAAGGATGATAATTAATTTTTTTTTATAAGTCGCAGTTATAATTTTTTTAAACACTTTTTACGAAATGATACGTGTAATTAGAGGAAGGTCTAGCAATTGGTGTTACAGTTTTTTTGACTCGTGGCCAGAAAAGAGCATGAATAGGTGGGTGTTGTGGTTGTTGTGGGGGGCGGGGAAAGGGACAAAAAAAACATTTGAAGATCTAGATTAAATAACCCGTCACTGTCAGAGCTCTAATTAAAAGAGATGTTAAAAAAAATTGTTTGTTATACATTCATAACTTTTACTACTCAAGTCATGTATGTATGCTCAAGAAAACCAGAAAAAATAGAAAATATTATAAAATATTAGTGAATTCTGTCAATCAATGATAAAACGTCAACAATTGTTTTTCACAATAATATAATTATACTGTTTATTATTAGTATACCTATGTTATCTATATATTTTATATTATTATTTTTTTGCGTAGGTTTGGAAAAATAGCCAACTGTGTTTGAATATAATTAAGAATTTACACGGCTGTCTTCTCAATTTCAATCGATAGTGATATTTTTTTTAGTGCTTTCTATAAAGTCAAATAATTTTGAGGGTTTATTACAGCTTTTTTTGTATAAAGTAATTCAAATTTTGGAATCTAGCCATTTCGACTAAACCGTTTTACTTGATTAAATAGGTACTAACAACTTAAACAAATTGATGAGTAAATCGCGTATATAGAATGTACTTTTCTGGTTTAAATATAAACACTTATGTTTAATCAACTTCAACGTCATGACAAGTGTTCGTGTTCATTACGAAAATTGGCAATTACAACAGATTGTCTCTTTTAATATAGCCACTAGTTCACCCAACATTCCGAGAACAAACCATTTTACATACCAAACAAATATATTGTGTTGAGCCAAATTGTCTAAAGCAGTTGTGTTCAACCTTTTAAGATTCCTAGGATACAATTGTAAAGGTTGCTATAAGCTACATTTATTTTATAATAAATGTAAAAAGAAAAAAATACAATTTTTTTTAAATAAAATATATTTAAAATTACAATATTGTTAATATAGTTATACATAACAAGTTTTTTTTTTAATATGCTATTTGTTCTATATTATATTCAGTATAGAATTTTTTCTTATAAAAATAATTTATATTTACTAGCTATAGTTATCAATTATATTGGAATTAAAAAAGGGATGCAAGTTAGAAACTCCTGATCTCGGCTTGCTTGGATTCCACTCCAGAGTAGTTAAACACTAAACTCGGTGGACATCAACCCGTTAAAACATTAAAAAATGTATCATATTAATCATTATAAATTATAGTATACAAACAATTTATTTTACTAAATTATAATAATACATACTTCGAACGCACAACTTCTACATTATGACCCATTATGTATGCTATTTTCACAGGTCATGTTCTGTGAGTTGATATGCTGAAGGATATTCATAGTCCAGGATTGGTAGCCGATCCGGAGGACGGCAGCAACGGAGCTTGTTGCGCCGGTTGCGGTAGATCCATAGACGATCGTTTCTACTTATCCGCAGTGGACATGTGTTGGCACATCGGGTGTCTTCAATGTGCCGAATGTAAACTGCCACTAGACACAGAACTAACGTGTTATTCAAGGCACGGAAACATCTATTGCAAACAAGACTATTACAGGTATTAATACTATTATAGCGTAGAGTATCTAATACATTTATGATTCTTTAGATAACCTAAATATTTGTGTAATATTTTTAATAGTTTATAAATCTTGTACCGTCATTGGTGCTCTTAAAAGCAAATTAGTATCCCGAGTATCACATTAGTACCCCCTTTCTCTCGTTTGTTTTTAACTAAAATATTATAAATATGAGATATATTTTATAACAATAGGTTTACTTTTTTTTTTTCAATAAAACGCTATGTAAAATTTTTTTTAAAGTTATTTTCGAGTTTATGAGATTATACCACTTTTGATTTTCATTTATATATATATATGATATGTGATATGATATTATACTTAATAGTAATAAGTAGATAATAACTAATAATATTTATCATCGAAACAGTACATGGATAAACAAAAACTTAAGTATTACCGGCTAGTCCGGCTATTTTAGTAATACAAAATTGTCGAATAAATAAGAATTTTTATAAAATATCTCATAAATATAGGCTATACCTAAACTGTTGTTTCTAGATCAGACTAGGAAAAAAATAATATAACAGTATATCAGTTTAAAATAAATTAATTTGTTTAAGACTGTACATTGCAATGGTATATACGAAGATTTTGTATGTAAATGTCTGAAGTGAAGTCATTATGTTTAAAATTATTTTCAGTCGTAACTACACGACTTCTGAATGCAATTACGTATAGGGAGACTTTGTTTAACAGCAACGCGAACACCCTAATTTACTCGCATGATGACTACGGGTTCCGGTTGAATTCTGACCTATGGCGTGGGGGACAAATACCCCAGTAATTATTAGTTTATAAAAATATGGTAAACGATTATAGTAACAAAACAGATCTAATTTAAGACAAAAGAATAGTTGTTCAAGTTGTTGCGTTTTGTCATGATATGCAAACGGTGTGATATACCTCTATAGGTAAGTTTTAAGAATCCCAACAATAGTAGTGTAAAAAAATGCTTTTATTTATAGATTTTTCGAATAAAAACTCAAATATATATTAATCGTATTAGTACGTATGAGTGCTATAGTGTAGTATTTCAGAACAAATTTAATTCTATGGATTTATCTCAATCCAATAATATTGAATCAGATTTCCTGTCAATATGATGTGGATAATTGTACGCACGTGCGTATCACGTTTGAGTTGATGAAGTACAAGGATTAAAATATAATACAATGAGGGGAGAGAATAGGCACTGCAAAGCCTATTGAAGTGAGTTGCGCGTGTATATTATAATATTGAAGAAGTCGCGCCTTCGCTATATAAATATATTTCAATATTTTATTTCATATTTTCCGCTTCATATTCGTTTAGAACGATATTATAAAATGCGTAGTGATAAGCGAATAAAACATAATATTATCCCGGGTGGATGAAAATCGGTTTCTAAGATTTTTCGACAAATTAATTAATAATCATCGCTACATCACGATATAATAATAATAATATTATAGTGTACACGGGCATTGCAATGTGGAGTTTGAACTGCTTTTTGAGATCGGCTCCATCTACCGACTGTCGGTCACGTTCCGTTTCTCTAACGATCGGCTGACAGGCAGGCTTTAATACAATACATATAATATGTGTGCCAGCGGTAATAACGAGACCGACTTGAGGGTTGTTCACTCGTGAACCGCGCACGCCGTTTGGGCGGATACAAAACATCTGCACCGACGATAATATTGCGGTATATACCGCGGACGTGTGCGGCGGCGGCGGTGGATCGAGTCTACCTGCCGCGTACTTAATCCCTTTGTAGAATCGCTTTTATAGGGTAGTCAACCTATATTATATTATACCACGGGGCACCCGGAGAGAGATGTGCACGTGCAGTCTCTTGTCATATATAATCATTGTTTCCGCGATGACGGTCTCGACTCGATATTATATTTTATTTTAATACATTACAATATGATATACTGCTTTAAAATAATATAATGGTCGAACGTTATCCGCGATAGCTGGTGTTTTCGGACGTCCCCCGCCGTTTTTCCACATGTCCGCTGTTGCGGTGTCTAGTAGGTATCTATTATACCTACCTATAAACTCGTGTCGTCGTCGTTGGTCGGCCACGCGTCTCCTAATCAAAATCCGATCGCTGATTTTTGGCTAGATAATCTCCCACTGTAATAGGTACAGCGGCACAGGATGAGTATTTTAAAATTCCCTTTTCTTTTTGCACGTGTCCAGCCCGAGCCACAATGTGTTTATTAGAGTGTGCTACTCATCGAATTCGAGGTATAGATTTGTATTATATAATAATAACGTTTACTACTCGTAGCTGGTCGTCCACTTCAAATAAATTAAACAATTATCTCTGTGGTGGTGTTTTTTTATACCTATGGTGAAAAATCGGTATGTCCACTTACTTTATGTGATTACTTATCCTAAAAATGTGTCACTAAAATATGTGAAACAGTGGTTTTTCAATTTCATTAATTTATGTATTTCTCGAAATCACTTTTCAAAGAGTATAAAAATGTAATATCAAATATTTAAAATAGGCTTATTTCAAAATATATTTTTAAAACATTTAAACTTTGCCAACAAGATACTATATAAACGTCAAACGGTCAAACGATATTCTAAAACTATACGAATATAATCGAAATAAGCATATATTTTTTATGATAAGCTTAACTATAATATCACCATCATCTTACTTTCGTATAATATATATAATACGTATCGACGAGATTAGTGGTGTTACTGGATAAAATAACCATGTTGATAAAATAATTTATTTATCAAAGTCGAAATATAACCTAATTGCTTGTTTTACATAAGACTTGAAACTCATTGTATGGCTTAGAAACAAAACACTCATGTACCCATATCGTTAAATATATTAAGAGCATAAGATTTCATCAAAAAGGTACTATAACTTGTTTAAAAAAACAAATGTGATATAATAATCCTATACATTTATGAAACAATAATATTATTTTGGATTTTACTTATGCCTCAGATAATATTATAACAAAGTTAACATGATATTATTATTTCATAAATGTATGGGATTATTATTAACGTTAACCTAACGGGAGATCCTTGATATACTTAGGTATATGTAATAATTTGAAGAAAATACATTTTTTGTCATCATATTATAAATGTATTAGATTATACTTCTTTATTGTGGAAGATTTTAGGATTTATACGTTTCAATCAATATGACCCTTCAATTAAGCCACTGGACGATCTATGCAATAATAAATTGTACAATGACTTTATAAGTACTAACTGCACGTGTTTTTTCCAGGTTGTTCTCGATAAAACGCTGCGCCCGGTGTCAGGGCGGGATCGGCGCTTGCGACCTAGTGATGAGAGCCAAAGATCTCGTGTACCACGTAGAGTGTTTTGCGTGTTATGCGTGCGGTGCGGTCCTGTGCAAAGGCGACTATTACGGAGTACGGGACGGTGCCGTTTTCTGTAGGCCTGACTACGAGCGTCTCAAGCACAGGGACATGGCGTGCGATCTGGAGCCGATGTGCAGCCCACCCCGGGCGGCAGGCCATCACTGGCCGTCGGTGCACAAGGGCAGGCCTCGGAAGAAGAGAAACGTTCAAATGCTGTCTCCACCCATGGCGACGGCCGATTGTAACGGACTTACCGAGCTCAACGTACTCAGCATACCGCAGTCGACATTGGGTGAGTATTACTGTCATTATAATGCCGATAATGCGTCATCGAATCAGTTGTACCTTATTAAAATATCTTAATTGATTTTCACTAAATTTAACATTGATTTAACTTGTACTTGTTCAGTGAGTAAAACTATTAATTTTAATAACTAATCATTTATAAGACCGTATAATACTAGTAAACGCTTAAAATAAATTATCAAATTCGAGCACGTCATTTGCCAACCATAAAATATTATATATTACGAATAATAAATATTAAAAATACGACCATTATAAATATTAATCACATAAAATGAGACAAATTATTAAATGTGGTCGTGTTAAAAGTATTAATTTAAATATTACTTCAAACACATTGAATAATTCTTCTTTGGTGGGCAGACTAACAAATGAAGTATACATTAGGCAAAAAACATAATTTTAATAGAGGGTTTTATATATACATAAAATGTTCAATGCCAAACAAGTTTTTATAAAATTTACTGATTTTATATGTTGTTTACTGTAAACCCCATCCATATCACTAATCTTCGTCTGGCTCAAGCAGTCGTAGCAAAAATAATTTAAATATTATTGAAGCTCTTGTAACTCTCACAATTTTGGTCCAATTAGTATTTTTTTTCCTGTTATTTATTTATATATATATATTGTTATTATATATATATATATATATATAATACTATATAAATATAATACATTGAAAACAAATAAAAAATATACATTTTTGTTAAATTTATTTTTAACATGATTTTGATTAATTCTATTTTACAATATTGTTGAATTAAAAATATATAAATAAAATTAATATAGATTTTAAATGTGTGAGCAATATTACAAAACATAATGTTTAAGTAGGTGCAAAAAAATACATGTACCTGAACACCTGAGTTTTATTAATTTTTTTTTTAACGTCTAGTACCTTTAAGTTTAAACAACACTTATTTGCATAATACCTATGTATCATAAATATTATTTAATTATAATTTGATACTTCTATGAGAACTTTTAACATTGCATAAAATATTTAGTGTAACAAAATAAATCACACACAATATTTATCAAGATTTTAATTTTAATTTAGTTTAAGTATTATATATTATAATTGAATATCATATATTTTTAAATTTTTTTAGATTTATGTCTACGCTCCGGACATAAGTCGAAATTGAGTATAGTCGTATAGATATGTCATAAATGATGGGGTAAAACCTCGAACTGAGCATGATACTTAGGCAAAACGTAATATTCCGTTGCAATTATTATATCTATTTGTATTCAAATATTTCACAGTAGGTCCAGTAGGACCAAATTTTTTAAATCAATATATATTAATAACAATAAAATTAATATAATTGTAGTATTATACTATAGTTATGGTAGTGTTATAATTTTTATTTTAAAAATTTAAAATAAAATAATGAGAAATTATTCATGCTCTAATTTAATTTATTATTATCAAATAAATTGATTAGTATAAAATAGTAAATTATAAAACATTTAATAATAAAAAAATATTTTTGAGATATTTATATTTTATTTACATAAAATTAACTAAATTATAAAACCATGAAATATTCAAATGTATAGTTGCTACATTTTTTCTCAAATGATGTTAGTCACGATTAGGTTTTTCCAGTTATTTTGAAATATTATAGCTTTTGTTCAAGCATTATAGGAAGTTCCCGCTTTGTCTGTGAATTTCTAAATTTTGGCAATTTCAACATTTGCCCGTAACCTATTATACGTAATCAGGATTTATTTTTAATATGTATTTGATAAACTAATTTTCAGAAAAAAAAAATACAGTTACTGAAAAAATTATTTCAAAAAAATCGCCATAATTAATATAATTTATAGTATTGTATTGAAATTGGATAGCGTTAAATAATTAACTCTGTGCAATTCATAAATCGGAAATTTAATCTTATATGATGTACAAAATATTTATACTGCAATAAATTAATAATATGGAACGATGGAAAAAAATGATAATTTGTTAGTAGCTAATTGAAAGTCAACGTGATACGGTGTACATAACCGTGGTATATTATTTCGTAGAACGCACTGCAGACGAGGTGACGAATAAAATGTTGACAGTGGTGGGAAGGGAAGAAGAATTTTTTTCTTTTACTTTTTACCTACATCAGAGTACGTATATATATATAAATACGTACATACTGCGATATAAATCACGTAACGTTCGGAAATAAATTTAACTCGCGTCCGGTGGCAAAGACGTATTGGCCTTCTGCGAAGAGCGCATGTGAGCTCACTATAGTTCGCGCTCTTCCTTTCGAACCAGTTCCTATATTTATACGGAGCAATTTATCGAGCACGTACAACCCCGCTTTATCCTTTGATTAAAAGTTTATTCAAATTCTGATTTTTTTTTTTTAATTTTAAAAACTATAAGTAGGTACTTTAAGATTATACTATATTTTAAAATTAACAGATTTTTATGGTATAATTCAAGGAATGACCGGATACAAATCTAAAACAGGACATCTCCTTTTACTGTACATTGTTAAATAAATGATGTTTTTGAAAATGTACTATACATATTATGAAGTTAATATTTAGTCAAGTATACTATACTATTGAATTCCTCAAAAATTGATGGACAAATTATTATAAAACGATAATTTAATAACACAGAAAGGACTTGTTCGTCAAACTTTGCTGGTATGAATAAATTATTCAAAATATATGAAAATCATTTGCAAAACAGTTTACGGCCGGCCAAAAAAGAATTGTTCTCATTTGAAAAAAGTAATAAATAAATTGCTACAGTTTAACAAAAAAGCCATACTAAAATACAGATTTAAATATCGGTATATACTATATAATTCCAAAAATTTGAATTTGAATAAACGATAATGAACGATTACAAATGAATATTATACACGTTAATGTATGTGTGATGTTCGTTCGATAAACGAAGAGTTACTTTTGTGTACTTGTATACATTATTATATATTGTTTATTTATAATACAGTGTGTATGCGCGCGCTTGTGTAATATCGACGGAGGCGATAAATACGTATAATATATATTGTAAATAACAGAACACGAAATACTTTATAATATACAGTCGCAGCGCACACACACTGAAATACTATATATTATATTTATTTTTATTGGAAACGGTGCCACCATGATGTATATTATATATAGTTTACCGGAGGGATGGTGTGTCGTATAATAATAATATATTATCGGCGAGAGACTGGAAGCGAAGATTGTATTTTTTTTTTTTTTTTATTTCTTTTTCACGTCTCTTTCTGTCTATCTCTCTCTCTTTCTATATATATATATATAAATACGCTCACACACCCGGTGGCTTTAAGATAGAAACCGTGTCGTCGTCCCCAAGACGATTTATATGCAAGTGCTTACACACACACACACACACATATACTCTCTCGATCGTCGGTTTTTATTTTATTTTACTCGGTCGTCGCGCGTAGGAGCAGCAAAAACTTCTTTACACTCCCGGGGACCCGAGACGACGACGACGACGACGATATTATAATAATATACGATTTTACACGGAGCGTGTGTTGTCGCACCTCTAATTGGACGCCGCCGGAGGCCACCCAGAGGACGATCGCCGCCGCGAGCACCCGGTAGCAACGCGCTACCCCGCGTGTGAGTATTCTTAACGCACACACCACATTATAATATTATTATACAGTCTTATCGGCACGTCCTCGTAATAGTAATAATATATTTCATCCCCTGCCGCCACCACCGCTTCCTATTCATAAGGTTTATTAACATGTTATGTATATATATCTGTATGGAAACCGTTCGATGTCAACGAAAAACGAACCCTTTTGACGGGGCCCAATTAAAATTTAATATAGTCCTACTGCGGGGGCTTCCGCGGGAATGTAAAATATTATATCGTAGGTAGGTATATATATATAGATAGGAGGTACTCACGTTTATTTTATTACTGAAAAAACAACGATTCGTGTATCATCTATATATAATACAAAGTAATTCACTAAACTCGCTCTCCCCCATTTTTTAAATTTAGTAATGAATTTATTCAAATCCTGATTTTTGAAATTCTTCAATATAATAAAATTAAAAACCATGTTTTTAAATTCCTGAGATTTTTCATATTTTGTTCATACTTATGATTTTCAAATAAGAATCTAATACCCATTTTTACTGTAAATTATTTAAAAGATAATTTTTTTTTTTATGTAGATATTATATTTAATTCAAAACTAACGTGTAGTTTATCAGTAATTTAAATGTTTACAGGTAATAAACATAAATATCTTTAAAAATTATTTTATAAAACTATAAAATAGACGAAATATTATAACTAATGACCATTTTTATAAATTATAAAATATGTTGATAAATTATTATTAATTTAAATCACTGTAGCACTTTAACTTTATCTATCAAACCTAATATGGAAGAACCTTAATATACAAGAAGATTTTTTCAAAAATCATCTAAATAATTTATTTTTAAAAGAAAGATTGTCATAAGACAAAAAAAAAACAGAAGTTAATATCTTTACAGGATACTTATTATTCAAGTAGTACAAATTAATCTTAATAATTTGTAAGTATACTTGGAAAATCATCCTGAATATTACACTATCTGTTTCTTAATCGAATCGAAGTAAACGTATACAAAAGTAATTTCGTATAAAATAAATAGATATATACATACAGGATATAAAGGACGGGTAAACGCGTATTCTTGTTATTTTTTGTTAGCTATAAAATAAGGTAGCCTGCATTCTGTATAATAATTATTATACACAATATAATATATTAATACATTAGTAACGTTAACCTTTAAATGATAATACATTAATCGAAAAATTTCGTGTGAGATCCGAATTGTCACAAACCAAATCTACAGTGTCTTGGTATTCGTGTAATTATTTGAAAGTATAACAATCATTCAATATGAAATCAAGTAAAACTTTATTTTGTAATACGTGATGTAATCGATAATTCTATTCTTCAGAATGTTATGTTTCGTTAGTATATATTCTACACAGCTAATAGTATATTTGATTATTTACTTAAAATTATTGTGATGAACTTTCTCATAAACTAGATTAATGTCTACAAACAATACAGAAAAACCTATTAATCATATAGTTTTTTAATCATAAACAACATATTATTTTATGTTAATTTGCATTTATATGTGCTAAAAAATTTCAAATAATATGTTATAAAATATTATACACAACAAAATAAAAATTTGTATAGGATCTGCTAAAAAACTTTTGTGGTGACCATTTATAATACTCACTATTCATATTAAATTACCGGTATAGTGTATAGTGTAGATAATACAAATTAAAAATACCAGAAATAATTTAAAAGTAAACTTATTTTACCATGGTTCTGGCTGTGAACTCTTTTTCACTCATTATCATGTTGAATATTTATCGATGTTCATAGATTTACTTAATTTACAGATTATTCTATAGATTTTGAAACAAATTTTAACAACTTTGCAGTTCTTTCCATAATATAATACATTTTTAAAATTGTAATTTTGTAAGTGCATATGTCACCATGTGTTGTATGATAAATTTTGTAATACGTTATTAAATGAGTATTCAATGTATACCTTACATACATATATTGGTACAAACTATACTTACAACAAACGAGGCATGTGTACTTTACTATACAAATCGTATCAAAAAACCTTTGAACAACCGAATAGATCCGATCCGGCCATGTAAACTTGTGCACATATATGTACACACTTTTCCTAAGTCCAACAACAATAACAATGGAGGCGACGTGTATAAATTATATATACACGTACGAAAGTACGATGTGGGGCTGTCAACGAGCGAGTTGACATAAAAACATAACCTCCAAACGATTTCCATTCGTCGTTGGTGGATATAACGAGATGTCATTGAAAAAAAAAACTATTTCTAAGCATTTCTCCCTACCTTACTTTTCACCATCACTACTACCCTTGTTTCTTTTCTTTCGCTCTCCATTCTCTCTCCCTCTCGTTCTCTCTCTTTCTCTCTATTTTTTATTCTGTATATTTCCCGACCCGAACGCGTCGTCAATAGTTGTGCCCATTAACCTCGGCGGCTAGTGTTTGTGTCGAACAAATGTTTTCTTTCCCAAGCACACTTCTTATGCGCATTGTTTATTTTGGATTATTTCGCCGATGTGGGGCACCTGTCCGTCATTCGTCACTAAAGTGTACACATATATATAAAACATACGTTTTATTTCCGTATGAGTTTAAAAAAACTCTAAACCTACGTATATGATATGCCATATATATTATATATATAAATGAAAAGAGAACAAGCGCTTAGAGAGAGCGTGTGAGTGAGAGCGAGGGGGTAGTATACAAAGTATACAAAAAGAGACAGGAATCGAGAGAGAGAAAAGTATATATGACGTATACGTTCTGCAAACAATGGACGCCCCCGTGCCATCCAGATGTCGATACTCGTGGAGAAAGGGGATATAGGTTCTTGTAGCAAGTCCTGCAAGACCATGTGCGGTGGTTAAATGACGTTTCCTGCAGCTCCTATAGTGCACTAGTCCACCTAATAATGAATAAATTACTGACCGCGTAAGTCAGTTTTTTTTTCTTTCCTTTTTTTAAGACTATAATAGCGGATATAATATGAACACATGCATATACATATCTACCTTTACACAACATATAATATAATATATTATATTATTATTTACGACTTACGCGTGTGTGTACTCTATTCGTGCCAATTCGTTTATTTTAACTGTAGACGTTGGATCTCGATTTACACGCGTTACTCGATTAAATTATAATATACTTGAATTATTGTATATATATATGTGTGTGCGTGTATATATTAAACTCATTATCATAAATTCGACTAGACTTAATTAGTCCGGCGTCTAAATAATCATACATGATGAAATGCAAGGTGCGTTGTGTATTTTATGATTTTTTTAAAAATAGGTACTCAAGTAATAATTATATTTTACCGTTTTTTTTTTTTATGTACAGAAATAATATATAGTTTTAGATTCGGATTAATAATTCTAGACAATTATCACCTACCGTGTATAATTTAATAGTATAATAATGCAAATCGCATTTGTATTAAAAAAAATAAATACTATTTTTAATTATAATTATATTTATAAAAACAAAAAATCTCACGTAGATTACATTTTCTATACATACTTTCAAATTCGAAACATTAAAACGTGAGCTTTTTAACAACATTATCTTTTATTGCCGTTATTGAACAATGTATTGTACTTAATAAAATATATTTATAATTAAATAATATATTTTATTTGTAGAAGTCATGCAAGCCACAGACCTATCTTCATCGATGGAGTCATTAACTTACGAAACGTCCAGCTTGTCATCGCCCACAAACTCTTCGACGATGGGCACTACCGGTAGCATGTCACAGCAGCAACATCAGCAAACGCGAACGAAACGCATGCGAACGTCATTCAAACATCACCAGCTGCGCACAATGAAGTCGTACTTTAACATCAACCAAAACCCAGACGCCAAGGACTTAAAACAGCTGGCTCAAAAGACTGGACTGTCCAAACGAGTGCTACAGGTAATTCGTCGAATTATGTTAATATTATATTATAATATACAGCGACTATAACGTGAATATTACGACAATCTCGCGTACACAGGTTTGGTTTCAAAACGCTAGAGCAAAATGGAGAAGAAACATTATGAGACAAGAGAACAACCAAATGGTAACCAGTTCCATGTCGAATCAAAATCAGACTACGCCGTCCGACCCCGATCTCATCAGGGGACACACCCAGACCTCGCAGGGTTTAAACTTTGTAGATCTCTTTTGATTTCACCCGTTAAGTCGTAAGTCGTAGTTATATTTATTAACCATCGTCATAATTACAGTATTATCATCGTGAGCCAGTCTGAGCACGTTAGGCGTATCTGAAATAAAATATAATCGTGTCCGACAACAAAATATTTGATTTTTCCCTATATACATATATATACCGTTTTCTTCTTTTAAAATGCAATAGACGAAATTCCGGTAACGAGTCATTGCCGTTTCCTGTCATGTACGCGTGTGTGTTAAAACAATTGATCGAATCAATTTGGGTACCATTTATAAAAATAGTAAAACAATACAATATTATGTTATATTACGATATTCTTACAAAATAATTTGTGTACGCATTGTACGAGTATATACATAACCAACTGGAAATTGTAATTAATATATAATATTATTATGTTTAAGTGATTATAAGTATAAGAAAGAGAAAACAATTGTTCCTTAACTTGATGTATTATTATTACACTCTCGGTTATATATATATATTATATATATGTATACATACATAAGTATGTATTTATAATTTGTATTCTGTACATTGTAACATATTATTATTAATTAAGTTTAATACGTATATATTATTATATGTTAAACACGCGTGTTATTTGAGCTGCCTATTCGCGTGCGGCGTACACTCAAAGGTCGCTAAATACTCGCAATTAATTGTATATGTTTTCTTTTGTGCTTGAATAAAAAAGTAATATTAATTGAATGGTCGGCCTAATTAGTAATTAGTATAAACGACTCGTAAAAAAATAAAAAATAAATAAGTGTATACCGCACGGAAAAGACTGGCAATGATAATACGTACGCGTACACGCCTTGGCTGAGAAGTTATAAAAAAAAACCCTTGTCACTATGTTATAAAATCAATTTTTTTTTTTCGTAACAAATCTATTAGTTTACACATATAATATTCCTTTTTATATCACACCTCAATTTTTTTGATGTACCTATAAAAATTACTTTTTTCAATTATCAAACTATTATATCCGGTTTAAAATAATAATTAAAGACTATATTATTATCATAATAATCAGTTTACAAGAACCACGAGTGCGTTTTATTGACCCCGTTTTTGTGAATTTTTATTTGCAAGTGTATTGACCAAACGCATTAGGTATATACCTTATACCTATGCAAGGAAGTAAAACATAAAAAAATAATTGAACATTTTAATTTTCCGTGCAATTGTGTAGTCCATAAAAAAAACTTAGTCACGTAAAAAATATAGCTTCAAAGCCAAAGGTACTGTAATATCAACTTTATATTGTATCATATTATAAGGAGAAGAGGATTGTTATAAATACTGTTATTGTTTCGGGCCAATATCTTTGTTGCTTACAACACATGCAGATAAGCTATTCCAAAGCAATTGATCTTATTAAATTCTAGTCAATTTATTATTAAGAATATTAACTATATTATATAAAATTGAAAAAAAAACAAGATTATTAGCAAATATTTTAGTGTTTAATAGTAAATAGATCCGATTACAATTTCGTTATTAAAATATAATATTATATTATATACTTCTAGGAGATTATAAAAATAATAATAATAATTATTATTATTATTATATTATATACGTGTGTGTATTTATATTGTAATGTCTATGAAAATCATGTTCTTTTTTTGTTGAAAAAATATATGTTAAAAAAGCAAAAAAAAAAAATAATTTCAATAATAACTTTAACAAAAACTTGTTCTTTTTCGTGTATACAGTAGATTCTCGTGTATTATATTATTTTTCAGATGCCTACCTGACTAACTATTAACGTACCTCATCCGGGATCTAAACACATATTATTTTAAAGTAAAATATTACTTAAAATACTCATTTACTCAAAATTATTTTAAGTTTTTTAAATATGTTTTAGGTTATTTTAAACCATTACAAAACAATATTTTTGAAAAAAAGTTATATCATTTACTATTTTTATCTTTTTTTTCTTACTTTTTTGAAAGATAGCATTAATTTTTAATTTAATATTCCTAACCAGAATAATTTTTTGAGAAGATCTAATTTAAATCGAGTAGTTAATTAGGTATGACTTATAATTTTTAAGTACCCATTTAAGGTTTTGATGAATAAATAATAGCCACTCCACTCATAAAAACCTTAAACAGGTACTTATAACTAATTAATTAGATACTTGTTTGAAATTCGATTTCAGTCTATTTAATTGATCTAAAAAATATTCTGCTTTGAAACATAAAGTAAAAGATTTATACAATTTTTCAAAAAAAAAACTAAGTAAAAAAAAAAAACCGATAACTAAAAATATATGATTTTTTCAATAATGTTGCTCTGCATATTAACGATTCCTAGTTATGTCAAAAACAATACTCCCAAAAACATTGGATAAAGAATGTTATGTCTGTTATTAATGTCTGAAAGAGTTACCTTGTATAATACTATTGATACCCAATAAATAATGTAATATATTTTTATTATTCATGTGTACGCCGTCTTGTTGACGCTCTGTGAACTGCTCAAAACTTCCTTACACGACAATCGATATTATTATTATCGTTGTATTATTTTGAACGAAAACGGGCGTGAGAACCGTATAATATAGTTATTCTCTCCGTATACCTATATACTCATACATAATATCGAACTGCACAAACGATCGGCACTGTTCGTCGTCGGTAGGATTCCTATTCTATCGCAAAGCATACCCAAATCGGTATGTAATAATATTTCTCTCCGACGTTATTTACTATTATTGTTAATTCGTATGATAATATTATAACCGTTGATCGGGACTTAATACGTTTATAGTTTGCGCAAATAATTCCATTTGGCTAAAGTGAATATAGTATCATGGAAATAATCACATCCGATACGGGTTTGTTCTGTGCAATATCTGGATTTCAAATGTAATCACATTAATTAACACAAATGTTTGCATATTTTGGTTTTTGTATTGTTATAAATTATAACACATGAATTTATTTAAGTTATTGATTTTTATTACAATATAATATTATATAAGTATTTCATAACTTTTTAAATATTTTTGAATAATTTATAAGAAAACCCAAATTTTTTAATAAAATTATAAAACTAATATATTTTTTGTTCTGAAACTAAGCTTTTATCTGAATACTCACTATCTTAAATTTAATTAAAAATAAACTAACCCGAAATTAGTCACATCAAAGTTAAAGACACCGACACTCGGTTAATTATTATTGTAAACTCACAACGTGATCATTTCCTAGTATTTTCAATACAATATTACCAAATAAAATTACCATCCTAAATAATATAATAAATATCCTTGGTAGGTATGACGATACTATAATATAATATGAAATATTTTTTTCATGCACTGTAATATATGCATTCGTGATATCTGTATCACTCTACGTAAACATTATGTACTTATTACACAGACTAATTCACCAAACATGCACACACCTTTTTTCTCTAACCTTGCAATAAAACAATTCAACTTTGATTTTTGGAATTTTTAAATATTATACTCATTAAAGATCATATATTCAAATTCTTGAGATTTTTTGTACTATTTAAAGAGTTTCTGTGGAGATACAAACTTCTGTGTTGTAAATGAGAATTCTCCCCTTTTTTTATGTAAATTTTCTGAAAATGTTGAAAAATCCAAATCGGAATTCAAACAAATAGTTTCAAGTTTTTAACTTTGTTTACTAATGAGGAAAATAGATCTAAATAATGGGTTTAAAAGATATGGAGGCCATGATGATTTGAAAACTGAAGTACCTAATTAATATTAATCTACCAACATTTATAATATATAAAAATGGACCTTGTATGGTAGTTGTATATTATAAATACTAAACACAAAATAACACATATTTTATATTTTTGTAAGACGATTTTTAAGGACTTCTATTTTAGTATAAACATTTACAAAAACTACTCGTTCGAACTTTCATTATGTACACATCAACATCTCAAAAAAAAAAAAATATGTATATTCAGTTTACAATAAAAAAAATGTGTACAAAAATCTCAAGAACTTAAACCATGGTCAAGTAGACATCAAAAAATTTTAAAAATCAAAATGTAATTAAATTCGTTGTTGAATGAATTTATAGGGGTGATCATGCTTAGCTAACCATCTTGTATTATACGCATAAAATTATAACACACGTATCGTGTAAATGTAATATTATTCTTTGTGTTAAAAACGCGCCGAGTTCGAGTGCTGCGGCGTGCCCAAGCATTCAAGTCGCGCCCCCGTATATACGTGATTTTCCGTGTGAACACCTTTACCATCGAATAATATATTATATTAATAAAAAAAATAATCGTTATCAGACGACCGTTGCACAATAATTCGTTATCTTCACACTCTTATCTCCGTATATATATATATATATATATGCCATTCGTTTCGCATATTATAAGAATAATAATAATATTTTGTGTCACACGGTCTTGGTAGTATATTTCTATTATTATTATAATAATGATTTCAATCCTGTGTACTATCGACCTTAGGTTGCGTATACTATACCACATTATGAATATGCGCGTGCCAAATACTGACACGTAATATGTGGAAATCACACTATATACCTACATCATTATTAAAGGGTGACCGCGTTTTTTTTTCGCTTTTGGATCCATTCGATAAACGCAATATAATAATAATAATAATATGCTTGAAATCGATATCGAACAAGAAAACCGTTGCACACGTACATACTCGTTAGAAATTTGTGTGGGGGTGGGGGGAGGGGTTAGTGTAGTGACGGAGTAATATTTCAGCACTCTGCACAGCTTTTCTTCATATTTCTATTTTATTTAATAAAAAAAAAAATGATGTAGTAGGTATGTGCAATTAAATTTGTATAAAATGCTGCAGTGTCTACCTATAATTCAGTAACTTATAACTAATTATAAGCGTACTATAATATGGTATTTTTTGTGCATGTTTTAGTTAAATAATTTTAACCTTAAAAACCGTACATTTCACGAGATATTAAATTGAATAATACGTATGTTAATATATTGATTTTACAGATTCTTACATTTTTTTGATTTCGTATTTGTTGACTGAATATTGTACGTTTCGTAGTACTTACTAAAAGTGGTGTAATTGAATAACCTAAAATTATAAATGATCAGGTGCTAGGTGTAATGATTTTGTAATAATATATTGTAAACTTATCAAAAACAATTTTTAAATTATACATTATACATCATAATTCATAATAAAACGAATAGACTTTAAAAATTTTATATTTGGTTTTGGTATAAGAATATTAATTAAAATATTAATTCAGGATTTATAATACCACTAAAAATTCGTTTTAAATGTATACTATAGGATATAGGGACAATAGGGACATAATATATTTTACCAAAAATGTAACCATGCAGGTATACTAAAAACCTAGAAATAAGCACAATAGTTCTTTAAAATAAATACATTTTCAATAATTTTTTAAACGTTCTACAAGAATAAAATTTTAATAATACAAATACAAATAAATGTTCATAAATTGTCATTAATAAAAACCTATTGAAATGAAAATGCTGTTATTATTTTGAAAATAATTAAAGACATTTTTTTTCTCTGAAACTCATTTGTTACACAATAGTTACGACATTTTAGTTCTATGAACAAAAGATTCAAAATAATTTATTAAAAAATGAATTCAAAAACATTGTATATGTCACGAGTTCAAAACAACATTTTTTGTTTTACTCGATTGGTATCTTATGATTAGGGCTCGGATTTTAAAGCACACCTATGCTTCTTTTTAACATATGAGATAGAAATCTAATTTTTGTATATAAATTAAACGTCATTCTGATTCCAAAAAAACCAACTTATTTTTGCTTTCTTCAATAATTTCAGTTGTAAAATTGTTATATGTTTTAATTTTTTATGCCAATATATAGTAATAATGAAAAATTGAATTAATAAGAAACGTAAAAACCCAGAATGCGTTATAGGTATTTGATTATTATTGTTTTCGTTATCGGCTAGTTTATTAAATGTAATAAACGTGTATATTATCGATCTAAATATTATAGCAAGCAGTACCTATACGGTCAGTATGTCTACAACATCGATATCAACCATTTCAAAATTTAAGATTTAGTGTTGTAATTTGAAACCTCTTGTATGAAATATGCAACGATTAATTCAGTGGATGTAGTCATTTTCTACGTATAAAAATATTCCGTCAGACAATATAATATAGAGTCAGTTTCACTACTGCAAATCTAGAGAAATACATGGTAATTTTTTTTTTTTTTAGTCAAATTAATTTTTCAAATATTTTTATTCATTTTATAACTAGTTCTCATTTATTTTTAGTCGTGTTTTTTTTTGTTTTTTTAAAAAATAAATATACTTCTTTTTTGCTTTTTTAAAACAATCCTGTGTTTTTTTGGTTGCTTATTATTCTTTAAAAACCGAGCCTTACTTTATTATATATGTCCCTTTAATGAAAATGCAAATAAATATTTTGATAATATTTTCTTAAAATAACGTCATCCATAAAATATGCGTGAAAAAATTATTAGATATCCCTTACAACCGGTTATTTAACGAAGTGAAAAAATTTGCATTTGAACTCTTCAAACTTTAAAAAATATATTTGTGTTCGCTCTACATCATATTCCACAATATACATAACACATATTGAACTTGGAATACACGGTTGCAATTTAATTCCGTGCTTGGATTATAACTATTTATAATATAATAATAATAATAATAATAATATGTAGGTAACTACAGTGAAAACAGCGGGCGTTTCTTCTTCGGACACAAACACGAGTATGTATATGCGTAGCAAGTAGGCGCACCTCGGTATTGTGCTTATCACGTTAATCAATTATAGAACGCAGATAAAGAAAAACCTTTCGCGGAGACGACGCATATAGTTTTTTACTATTCATATATAGGTATATTATATTGAATAATAAGAGGAGCATCGCCCGCGCCGAAGAGGTGCACACGGAAATATTATAATGAAATAACGAGAGGAAAATATGAAATACATATATATAATAATAAGAATATAATATAATATATAGCGATGCTGTCAAACGACGACGAAACGAGATAATTCCTCTATAATTTTCGCCCGAGACCGGAGATGCTGATGTGGGACCGCGGAGCAGTTGCTGCCGACCGACTCTGCCGCCGCCGTCGAACCTTTATATAATAATATATATTATTTAAATCCTAGCGGCGTCGTCTTCTGCGCCGCCCGAGCATACACCCGAGGTACCTACATGTTATTATTATTATTATTATTATTATTATATCGCAGTATCTCTCGATTGTCGACAACAATGTGCGATTGTGGTTGTTATTTTCATTGTGTAAAATGACTTGACAGTATTCGGACGCGTAATATATTTCGTACGCGCGGCGCACCGTAAATAAATAATATGTATATACGCCGTACAATACGCGACCTACCTATAAAATACGACTCGAGACGCGACCCGTCATCATTAGGCCACTATTATTATTATTATTATTATTATTTTATTGTGCCGGCGCGCGTAACGTGTAATAATAATAATAATAATATATCGTTATCTCGCCGAACGCCATCGGTCGTGTTGCCCGGGAGCCGAGTCCTTTTTTTCGACGACTCGGACGAGAGTGTGAATTACGGGGCGCCGCAGACGTCACCGATTCTGTTGTTGCCGCTGCCGATGCGGGTCGGTTTTCGAAAATTACACGACGCCGTCGCGTTTAGGCGGCGTTTAGATGATTTTTTTTTTTTTTATTTATTCTCTACAGTCCCTCCACGCCCCACCACGCCCTAACGGACCGTTTTTTTCTCTTCATATCTCGAACGTCGATCGTCAGTGTCCGCAAAGGGGGAAGTTCGGTCGGTTGTCGCCGGCGGCTCGCGGCTAGGTACGCACGTCATTATAATACTGCAGGATGACGTCTTGTCATTCCGCCGCCACACGCACACGATTTCGTATAGATACTACCTACATATTATATTATTATATTATTATAATATTTGCGATTGTGTTTCAGTCGCACCACCGAACACGGTGCTGTGATATAACAATATATATATATATATTATGTCATCGCCATCATATTTTAATGTCGTCCGGTACTCGTACCTATATGTATATTATAGCTTAGAATCAAAATCACGCCCGTTCGAAACTTTTTCTGTTGCTAAGAACAAATCGCCACGTCGTATACGCTTTTCGGACTTGAATTACCATTGTAATAGATAGGTAATTATAATTTTTTATAGCCACCGGCCGCCAACGCATAACCACCTAGGGCTATATGATCTCAATGATTTCCCATATCGATTAATTCAAAGTTATACTTTTCGTATTTAAGACGTGATTCGGTATAAAATATAAAGACGTACATACTAACTACAAAAATATATAAATATAGGGCATTTCTTATATTATAGTAACGATATAATCTCAATGGAACCTCAAGTTAATTTAAATTCCTTCTAGGATAGGTTATATTTATATATTGAAGTATTTCGAATTCTGTTGGATCTTGATTTGATATTAATCTAATTAATGTCAGTAGTATTTTTTTTTAAAAAACTGTATTTATTTTATATTTTTTTTTCTAACGACCGTTTTTTGTTTTCATTTTTATTATTTATATAAATAGTTGTAAACGTTGAACTTTGTTAGTTTAAATATTGGAAGCTATTAAAAATAAAAAATATAAATAGCTATGTCACACCTGAATTCAGAGAACAAAAAATTAAAGTATCATGTCTCTATGTCCAGGAACAAAAACAATTATTACAAAAATAGTTTTAACTAATTACTAAAGATGGTATCTATTTTCATAATTTTAATTTTTAAATATTCATATTAGAGATATATATGAGCAATAATTATCAGGAACAATAAAAACAATTTTGGAAAAAATTTTATTTATGTAATTAACGTATCATATAAAGTTAATAAAAGTAAACGGCGTATTTCATTTCAATATTGTGTCTTAGCTAGTCAAACGAAAAAAAAACAAAATTTGTTTCATTTAATGTGATGTATGCCCCTTAAAAGATGAAGATTCGGTAATCTAGACTCTAGAGAACACCAAAGTTAAAATCTGTTAGCCTTCGAAAAATGTTTTGTTTTTACCGTCATACCTAATGTTATACGAACATCAAAAAAAAGATAGAGAAAATCACTAGGTATATAGTAAACTACTACGCATTGACTCATTTGGAATTTTAAAATTTTAAGCGGGAGTTTTGTTCAAGCGTATCTCCCTCATCAAACATTCTTAGTTGTTCATTATGGTTTACTCCACAGACGATGAAAACTCGAACACATCAATGCAAACGAATGATATAATTTAAATAACAAAATTTCAATGGATAGGGTGTGGACATTTCACAGAAACCACTACTAAAAATACTTTATTTTTAGAGCTTGTATAGATGACGAAATTCAATCAAATACCTGCAATATAAACGAATGACATAATTAAAATTCAAACAATCGAAAGTGTAAGTGTGTTAATACCTCCAATAAAAACCCTTAGAAATCATTAGTAGTTGCAGTACAGTCGAAGGCTTTAGTTAGATTACAGAATACAGATGGAGTTGTCAAGAAAGTATATCTGTGGAAATGTTACTATTATTTTAATAGATTATTTAGACAAACAAAACATAAAAATTCTTCATATGGTAGATATACAAACTTACTGAGTTCGAAATTTAAATTAGCCATAATTATCTTTGGTTTTAAAATAATATGCATACTAAAAATGTGGGACTTACACATATCTAAACAAGGAAAAAAGTCAGACTGCATATTTACCTATAGTGTTTTACTTTTTTCACCAACAGTTAAAGAATAAATACAAAGTAAAGAAAAACAATTTTGATTTTTTATTGTTATAACTAGTACAATTGTTGACGTTTTAATAATTTTATTATTATATCGCGAAACGTTGTCCATCGTCGTAGTTGTCCTACCCAATTTTAAAATAAAAATATATCTTTGTGATTACGAAAAAAATGTATAATATTTTAAAAGATTAGCCTTGTCACATATTCATACAATTTTTCTTATGAAACTTTTTAACAGTTCAGTCATAGGATGTTCATAATATTCATAAAATTAAAATGCTCAAAAAGGGAAAACTGAACTTCTAAAAGCACAATATGATATTAAATCAACACATATTGCTGATTAAATAAACCTTTATGACTATAAAATATACTATATTATTAGTATATATAGGTATTTTTTTAGACTTAGCGTAAATGATAAGTGGAGATATTACGTTTTTTTCAATTTAATTAAAAACTGTGTTTTATTAATTAATAATTATAAATCATAATTTAAAAAAAAAACGTAAATTTATATTAAAAATATTTAATAAAAAATAATATGTAATCTAATGGACTATCTTTCATCTCAACATATTTTTATTAAATTATTTATATTATTATTTTAAATTCCGAAATGCTTACGTATTTTTTCTGAAACAACTTTTTAATTATATTAGTGTTAATAAATAATTTTTTTTGTTAATGTTAGTAAAAAACTATTTGTTTGTTGAAATTTCACAAAAATTCAGTTCAGGATCCAACATATTATGCTGTTCTTATATCTATATAAATAATTACTAAAACTATAAAAACATTATTTTTTTATCAAATGAATTTAAAGTTAAATTTTTTACACGAAATTCGTTAAATTCATGAAAATTATATTTATATTTTATAGTAAAAAATTTATAAAATCTTTAATTTGAGTAGATTTATGTGAAACAATGTTTGAATTGAGTTTTGGACGGTGGGCAACAAATTGTCATGCTAATGATTGATGTATAAAGGTTTCATATCAATTTAGAGTTAGGGATCTATAGGAGGGGGAAGCCCTCCACTAATTATATTGATATTAAAAATATTTTGCACCTTGTGATCAACTTCTCTTTGGGTCATCCATGAATGAGATATACTTAGTTATAAACCATTACTGCTCATAATAGTTTTTCATATATCATTGATTTAAAATTTAATACAGCTATTACAATGACCCACGTACATCTAATGTACAGAAGTACGATGTAGGTACTTACTCACATATTTTTGCTGTAATAAAACTAATATATAGGATGTCTTTGACGAATCAGCTTTTTTGATCAAGACAATATTATTGGATAATAATACTCGTCACAAACGGACTCGAACCGTAAAAGTAAATTATTATGATAATAGAGTCATCTGTTACCGTATAAACACGTCAAAAACGTGTTTTCTCTTTTTTTTAGACCATTAAATATATAAATGATATTTTAACGTGGTTCCCCTTCAAAATAATATTTGATTTGATCATATTTAATTCAAGACTACACGTTTGGAATATTTAAATAAATATTAACAAGCTTATTTATTTACTTTTTTTTACTTACGGAAATAGATAAAATATCTATTGTTCATTTACACTGTGTTTTAAAAACTTCTATACATGAATTTTAAAGTAAAATATGTTATAAAATTGTTATAAAGACGCTACAACCACATTTGTTATCTCCGTCTCACAATTTCACATCAGTAAATTTACGTTCAGCAAAGTTCACACTTAACTTCGTTAGTTCTAATATTAATATAGATTAGTGTAACTAAAAGTTAAGATCATCGTGCACGTTGTACATCAGTCTTACAGTATTTAAATTTTTAAGTGAGTTTTGATCATTTTTAAACTTCAATAATTTTCTTTATACTTGCTAAAAAATTTAAATTTTATAAAAATACATCAAATATTTAAATATAATACACTCCAAAATTTGGTTTATATTTAAGAATAGTAGATATATTAGATATATTATAATGTTTCTCAAAGACTTATAATTTATAAAACCGCTTCGACACAATATCACAATATATAATGTTAAGCATGCTCGTTATAAGGCATCGCGTAATGTCTATGAGTTGAGAAGGTTGATAAAAATCTAAAAAGAGATCATTTTTATGAAACCAGTATTTGTTGAGAGCATTATACTATTAATATAATTAATAAATTGATATAATATACAGGCAATATTTAACACTAGGTACAACTGTGTTAAAAGTAAATAGTATTAAATACACATTTTCTTTTTTTTTCTTTTTATCTATTTCCCCAATCATAATTTTTTCTTCCAAAAGTAGGTTATATAATACCCTTAACTCTATTTATTCTCACGGACATTATTTTTATGATACTATAACTTTAATTAAGCACTTGAATTATAAAATATAATACTATTAACCAATCAACCAATTAAATATGTGTGTTAATTATAAAAATTATATCTAATTAATAACAATCACAATTATTTCCACATCATTTATAATAATTAACAACATCACATGTAGATTTTTGTCAAAGTGAAGTAAACCCAACTAGTTCTGTAAATGCAAATATTATATGTATATGTTGAAATATTTAAATATAAGATTACACGAGTAAACCGTAAAAACATATTTGTATACATTAAACTATTGTTCTCATGCATAAAGTGTAGGTACTAATTAATAATAGTTTAAAATAACAGTTAGTTTTTTTTTAATTCACTATTCATCTATTCACTTATTACATTATAATATTACAATGTATATTCATGGCTACTTTCAATGGTTTCTACAATTTCACCACATTTGGCTTAATAAATTACGTTAATTTCGTTTTAATTATTTAATTTAAAAATACTTTCATGATATTTATTTATTTATTTTTTTGTTTGTTTGAATGGTTTCAAAAAATTATAATAACTTCAAATATTTAATTTTTTTTAAGAGAGTTACGATTATTTTAAAATGTCATTAGGTATTTTACATACTGAATAATAAATACCTTGAACATTAAAACATCTTACAAATACAAAATAATGATTGATAATATATTTTTTTTAATAACCAAAAATTAGTAAAATTTATTCTGCTGAATGTAAGTGAAAAATATGTGATAATATGGGGATGTAATTTATTCTCAATAGATTATCAAATAAAAAGTGGAGGGTAGATCTTTTATTAAATTAAAAAAAAATAAACAATCAGAATATTAGATTATTTTATCTATAACCTAAAAAAAATAGTATCCAAAAATTACGTGTATATTTATGAGTATTTAATATTAATATTATATTACTATTAATTCAATTTTAAGTATAGATATACATTTTTAATTACATATAAGTTATAAATAAATTAAACACATAATGAAAACCTCTGCCCTGGTATAAATCGTACATACGAGCCACGAGTAAGTTGTTCTAAATTATATACCATAATTAATTTCGTAATTCAAGCTATGAATAAAATACGAATAAAATATATTTAGTACATAATACATCGTATTATTTGTGCCTTGGTCAATATTGTACTATTTTGAAGACAAAGTATTAAAATTATGTTTTACAAAATAAAATAAAAAACAATCCGAAATTACAGATATATGATGTATTGCATCAACGCAATTCTGGCAGACTAAAAAAACATAACACCTATATTATTTTCGAGAGGCCCCTTATTTGCTGTCAAAAATCACATTTATACGGTTTGGAACACGTAATACTATGTATGATGTATTGATGTATCATATAACAACGTAAGTTACATAAATTATTCGTAAAAAATACATCCAAATCAAAATTGGGTGCACAATATTGCTGGACGCATTTGTCATATTTCCTCTAACCCTCCAAAAAAAAAAAAATAATAATAATAATAAAACGAATAACCCTCGAAACGACTTGGTGCGTCCTCGAAACTGTAGTGTTTTGAGGGTAAAAAGTGTTGTCGACTAAGGTTAAGATCTTCAGTGACTACCACGTCTTGTTATTTCGATGTCATCGTCGAGTAGAACACACTCTGTGTATATACTGAAAATCTTCATGGTTGGAGATTTTTTTCTTTGAACTTTGGAATTAGCCAGAGTGATAGATGAGTATTTTCAAAACTTTTAAATTACTATCGTGGACTTATTCCACTAAATTTCAATTTTATCTGTATAAGTACGTAAATCATATTAAAATATTATTTGAAAAAATCGTCTTTTTAGCTATAAGAACATAATATTTCACCTTTTAATCTTTGACTTTGTTTTGACCCTTCTTCAAAACAACGAAATACCGATTAAATGTGTACCTACTACATAACTAGTAATCTAATATTTTATTATACTCGTATTTAGTTCTTACACATTACTATACAAGGTGTTTGAAAATAATTTTTAAAGATTAATAAGTAATAAACTAATAAATTATTACTAATAATAAATAATAAAACACAATACAACTAAGTAGTAATTATTATTAATAAAATACCATTTATAACATATACCTAGTAAGTAGTCATAATAATTATTGAACAACAAACATGTTAATGTTATAATATTATATGTATTGAATAATTATAATAAAACGATACCAAAGGTATATGGTTTTCTCATTTATATATATGTATAATATGTGTGTATATTATAAAATACGAATAGATGAGGACGTTAGATAGCGCCGCAACGGCTGTCGGGATCCGATGGCGCTTTTGTCTACTCCTTCAATACATTGTAATCTGTTGTTTAATTGGAAGAAATTCCGATTGTCACGAGGACAGATCACCGGTATCGATTACCGCGTGTTTTCGGTGGTTTTTTCCTACATACTCTTCGTTTTTGTTTTTGAATTATTTATTTATTTTATTTTTTTTTACCAATATCGTTCCACGCACGTATATTATATTTTATATACATATGATATTTTATCTGTTCAAAAGAGTTTATCATCGAGTCACGTCTACGGTTATAAATTTGTTTATTTTCGTACTTTATCGATCGGCGGTTGCCCCGTCGGCCGAGAAGAAAATAAACGGTAACAATCTCGTTTGTTTGTCTGCGACCACATTAATTCATCCCAAGTAATATAATAATATTGTAATATTGTAATATACACCCATTTCCCGTGGGAACCCGAAGTATTTTATTCGACTACTATACGTCTCCTCTTTTCGTATAATAGATTTTACGGAAGGTAGTATTATTTAATTTATTATTTTTATTTATTTATTGTTTTTTTTTTTTTTTATTTCTCTATTCATGTTTTGTTGTATCACCTATAGCTATATTTTCATCGGATTATATTTATTGTATAATAAAATATAATATCATTAATTATTATTTCCTTTTGTCAAACAGGTTAATTTGTAGTATAAAAATTAACATTTTGATGACATAATTAGGGTGTAGATCAAATGAAACATTTAAATGTTGAATTTTCAAATGGCAAGGATTGCAGATATTGCAGGGCCTATACTCCATTATATATGATAAGGATCAACATAATATAATTCACATACACATCACTGCAGTTTTAATTCAGATAGCTTTACGAAAATTTAAAATCATTCACAAATCTTATTAAATTTATGTGTTCAAAATATACTTTTCTGACTGTTGCAATAGCAACAGGTGTCAGGTGCACGCTTAACTATAATTACAATGTAGTTTGTGATTTCAACTTTTAGTAAAACTATTTTATATAAACGTTTAAGTACAACCAGTAGATTTGAAAAAAAAATATTTTTAATTGTATAGAATATTTAAAAATATGTTCTAAACTCTAACAAGTAATGCCTCTATTGTTTTTAACTAGAATAATTAAATTAAATAATTTTTAATTTTTTTCAATTCGAACCACGAGATTGAGTAATAATTGATTTCGAGTTACTTCCGCTTGCGAGCCTACATCGCTTATGTTATACTTATACAAATTACAGCACATATATTTTATCATACTGATTTACGAGAAAAAGTTAAGCAGCGATACAATTATTATTTTTTTTTAACTGAGAATATGGCCAGTTAACTTCCGTCTATCTACGATTTTTATCCTTCGTATCACTTAGGTGACGCTAGGGTCAAACGGCAAAAGGTTGTACCTCGAGTTAATTTTCCTTCTTCTGGATCAATTGATATATATATATAAATTGTGTATACATACCTACACACATTATTACAATTATTTTATTAGTTTATCTTTGTACCATATTATTTATAACTGCAGGAAGTAAATAACAATATACTATAGCATCTAATAATCTAAATAATTCTAAACGAACTGGGATTATTAAAAATTATTTATTTAACCACCATAATTTTACTGACATTTTGCGAACACGTGCAGCTGTGTTTGGGTCAAAGACATAGAATTCGAAATAGATTCGTTCAAAACGAGTTAAGACGTTAATTAAATAATTGTATATTTCATGTACCTAAATACATACACATGCAATATCTATATCTAACCACCGCAGACGATTTTTTTTCGAAAAACTAAAAACACGAATTTTATTATCTTATTAAAAATTAATTACCAGCAATAAATATTTATTCCGGATGTACATTATTTACATTCTATTCTTTCCTGTATTTTTTTCGGGTAAACCTCTATTTAGTCTTTCATATTCCCATCATAATAGCTGACAATAACCCATTTAACACTATCTATGTACACAGTATATAATACACTTAATGAAAAGGTTAGGTAAGTTCTCTTAATTTAAAATAGTGTTTTTTTTGAATTATTAATCTTATCTACTGAAATTTAACTATAATCGATTTTATTTTAAAAGATGACACTTTTTCCCTAATAGACACGACGTGTACAAAAGTAAAATATAACATCAACTATACTATTAATAAGATAAAAATGTAATTCAATTCATTCACATATCTTATATTTGTGCAGAAAAATCTTTTTGTGATTGAAAATTGTTTGCAAATAACGAGTGAAACATTAAAAAAAAAAATAGCGATTCTAACAAGTAGTTTTTGAGTTATTTAATTTTATAATCGAAAAATAATAAGTCCATAGTAAAAATATTAAAAGATATGGACTATAGCTAAGTATTTGAAAATATTATAGTAATTAATATTAATAGTTTAAGCTAGGATATTTCAGTGAAATCATTACATATCAGAGTAAACATTATAAATTGGTTGTATCTATATTACTTGGTTTTCAAAATTATTTTAAATTATATATTAATTTCCAAATGTATTAGATGTTGAAATTAAAAATTATATGTATTTTTAGAATTAAACATTCGTTATTTTTCATAGAATATGATATTTGGAAGTACCTCCTAATTGTATTTTTTCAGATTTTAGAATTCCGTATTTTCCTTTAATCGGAAATCATAAGTTCAGATTCATCATATAGAATGTACATTAATAGTTTTATGTTTAAGTTATATTGTGTACATTCATTAATAATGAATAGTATTTTTAAGTCCATATTATAAGTATATTTAAATAATACATCATGACGTGTTATAAAATCCTGTACATACAGTAGGTAGGTACTCGTATATCATTAAAATGATTTATTTGTGCATTTTAATACTTAGATCCATATTATGCTTATAAATTATAATTGTTTATGATGTGAAAATAACTTTAATCCATTTACTTATTACACATGCTTGATATATTATAAATGTATATTATGTAGATTGTATAGGTACCTACTGTATAATTTAGTTATGGTCAAATGTACATCAAATGCATTGTAATATAATGTATAATAAATAACAAGTAATCCTATACAGGATCATGTTTTTTATTGTTGACCATGGTATAAAACACGTAGCTTATTTGACAATATTCATAATTATTATTTTTATTTAATTTTTCTAATACTATTGGCTTTTGTTTAAGTTATCGATCCAATGCTTTAATTTCATTCATCAACGATGTATTTCTAAACATAAGGTATTATACGAATTGAACTAATAACGGTTTGTAGATCCAATATTAATTATAACTATTTTATGTTTAAATATAAAAATAACAGAGCAACAATAATGTTATAGCTGGAATCTGAAATTATAAGAAATATGTAAGTACCCCAATCATTACTTCATGATACTATTATTATTATAAAGATGTATAATTCAATTTATTGTAAGTATATATGACTATTTTTTTTAAAAAAATGCCATTTAATAATATGTCCAATAAGTTAAAATTGTATGTAAATAAAAATGTCTATAGATCAATGTATTTAAGTTACGAACATTTTATACTTATAAAAAAATCACCATGTATAATATACAAGGTGAATTACCCGGCTTTGCCCGTATGCAGTTTTATTTTCTCTTAATGAAATGCTTAAATCAACACACATAGTTGTATTTTAAAGAAGAAGAAAAGTATAATCAATATTTATAATTAATCAAGTTCTAAATACTGGTTGTAGCTGAATTACAAATAAAAAATAATAAAAATATTTTTTATAATATTTACAATTTCACAAAATAATTCTAATGAGTCTATAATTATAACTTTAATTTATATAGTTTAACTTTATTTATGCATATTTAAAATTACTTAATCAAAACCTCTTGGTATACCACATTAAGAATTTTATTTTGTGGTACCTAATGGTTAGGTCTTCTAACTCTAAAAAATTCTGCATAATATACTTTTCTATGTAAAAAACAGATATTTTCCAAATCTACACCACAAAAAGTAAAAGTCAGACCTTGCCTAAAATAAAAGATCACTCGTATAGGCTCATTTGGTACAAACTTGTGAAAAAATAACGTTAAATGATAAATCAAATTTAAAACACGATTATTAACTTATGAGAATATTATGATAATTTTAAATTTAAAAATAATATTATTTGGTCCGTTTAATTACTTTTAATCCGTCTAAAAATTTAATTGCATTTTATTTATTTACTAAAGCGTTTTATATTAAAATCTGAAATAATTAAAACAATTTTGGTTTGTATTTTTAATTTGATCATTAAATGTATTGCTTTATGTTAATACACACATATTATTATGTTAAATTAACATTCTAAAATATAGCCAAATTATACTTATTACACTCAATAAGGATTTGTATACTTAAATCATAATATAAATTATTTTAATTTGGTAAATCATATTATTATTTTACTCAACATTTCAAATGGAATTTTTATAAAACAATAAAACATTATTCATTGTTACTTTTTACAGTTAATAACATTAATATATGTAAACATATAACTAGTACAACCTGACAGCATCGAACATCATTCAAGAACTTTTACCAAGACCAGCTTATAAATAAAAACTGTATCAAAAACTTTGATATAATTTAAACTTTTTAAGGGTCCTAGGATTTTTTTTTTAATATGATATCAAAACATTATAATATTAATTGAAGGATTTAGAATTTAGGTTCATTACATTTTTACTTAGTAGGTTATAATATAAATTATTCAGTTTACAAATGTTTTCAAATTTGATCTATATAATACATATTTTTACGGTCAATAATTTTCTACATAATTATACTTCCACTTAGCAGTAAAAATGTATTTACATTAAAAATTTTAAAGTAAAACAAAAAATGTATTTTTATTAATTTATAATTTTATTATAATCAATACTTTAGTAATTTATCCTTTTGGTATAACCAGAAAAGTTTATTTTATTAAAAAAAATAATTGAACCATGAGTTTTTTAAAATATAAAAATTTAACCATGGTTTTTTTTAAGTTTAAGTTATGAACAACAATATAGGTAAAGGTATTGTAAAATATTTTTTGTTATTCTTGAACGTGAATGTAGTTTTAAAGCTGAAATAAACGTTCAACCATTATTTTCACCCTTCAAATGACTATATAATGCCCGCGGGTTGTACCCTTAGTAAATCTCGTAGGAAGTAGATTTTTTTAGTTTTTTTTTTTTTGGTCACCCTCTTTCTTTATTTAAGAGCTACCATAAGTTTCCATTGTCCTGCAGAAAAAAACTTATTTTTCCTCGAAGCAAAGACGGAAACGAAACCCTTGTCCCTCGTTAAGTTTGAGTAGCGAAGTGGAAAAATTATTTTGACAGTAGAGACGCGCTCTAAATACATTTTCCCCCTCAATACAAGCTTTATTATAATAGAGATACAAAACAAAAACTTTCGTTTCGAAAACGTATAAAAGCGAATATATACAAAAAGAAATAATAAAACTGAACAGTGAAAGTTAAACATTATTTTATTAGTTTAAGTATATAGAAAAAAAAAACAATTATAAACATTAAAATGAAAAATAATAGCAATCACATACATTTATATAAACAATAAAGTAGTTGTAAGATTTTAAAGTTCTATCTGCAAATTTTGATTTCGCACCAACAATTAGTCATATTGTATGTAGTAAATAACACGCTGCATTGTTTTATGGTCACTAACATTTTTTTTTTTTTTTTTACTATTATTATTTAAGTCTAAGCGGAGTGACACAATCATACGAACACCTTATTACAGGAAAAAGTGAAAAAAATAATAATAAACAGAACATACACTATATATACCTACTGTATACGATCCAATCCCTTTCCACGTTATAACACATATTATATGTATATTCGTTAACAATATAATAATTATGATCTAGAAAACGATAATAATGATAATAATAATACTATAATAATATACAATATTTTTATTATTACGACTATTATCGTTATAATAACATATCATAAGAATATTATTATATAGTCGCGATACAAGCTAGACTAGATAGCTGTGTGAACAGAGCATATAATATATACGTTACGCTTCGTTTACAAAAGTATCTATATTAATCATAATATATATATATATATAATATATATAGGCTTTCTAAGGTTCGTGATGACAGTGCAGAGCACATATTATTATTCACGTATACATATATATATATAGTATTGCAGGTCCGAGGGACGACGAGAAAAATTATTAAAATAAAATAGTATAATCAACAGAGAAGTAAAAACAATTAATATAGAAATTGTATATATATATATATAAATAAAAATTATAATATTAACACGGAAACATATATAATATTAATTCAAAGATATAATACGCGTATAGTTGACGATGATCAGGCCACGATCACGGTAATTGGTGACTTGTCGATCTCGGTCAAGTTAGAAATTTTTATGTCATTTGTGACGGGAATGCACTTGGCTGTGCCACTGACTTCCGCGTTGTATTTCAACTCCATCGCCTTCGTTATGATTTTTGTCTTGTCGTCACACAGCACAGGGTTGTCTGTTGACGTAAATTAAGTTTGGATTATTATTACGAACTAAATACAAAGATATTAGTTTGACGATGTAAACACACATCGTCTTGGAAAAGTATAAACAATATGAAGTGGAACATTTCTTTTTAAATACAGTACGATAAAAATTTAAAACTTTTTTAAATTATTGTTACTGTCTTACTGTTTTTTTTTTTTTAGTAATGATTTTTTAAAGACAATATACCTACGTTTTGAATTTCATATTGTTTTTCAAAATATTTTATTTTGAATTTTGATGTATATAAAATATGAATTTCAAACCGGCATCTAATTAGTGTTATAAGTATTAAAACTTTGATGAGCGGAGTAGTGTGCCGTCATTGAACCCTACTTCACTTTCCTCATTTCAACTTTAAATATTTATAATTAACTACCGATTTTGTATTCGAATATAATATAAGAGTATACCTATGTAAAATTGTTTTTAAATTTAAAATCATTTTCGAGACAATGCGTGTTCGTGAGATATAATCGTTTCACGACATCGAATTCGGTATCAACCAGCTGACGTATAATATTGACAACAATATTTTAGTAGCCGTCTATATTTCCGTTTTACCTTCCAAGTATATTCTCAACGTGCTATTCACTCCGTGCAATTTGCATTGGGTCATTTCGACCAACTCTTCCTGAATGGTCATTATATTGTTAAACTCTAGATCGGCGTGACAAAGTACAGGGTATCCTTGGAAGTCTTTTGACAAACCGGTCAAAACGTTGTACGAAGCTACTAATGTCTCAAGAGCTGGCAAATGAATCTATGAGATCAAAATCAAAATCATAATATACAAGAAAATTATAACACACCTAATATTATTATATGTGATTTAAATCGTCCATCGAATAATTACCTGAGACGAGTCTGGGAGTATGTGTAACAGATTGTGGGATACATCTAAGATTTTTAAATTTAATCCGGTCAGATCGTACGGTGAAATTTCGGTGAATTTGTTATGACTTATATTGAGTTTGACAAGTGTTTTGATACCTATCAATGATCCACCGAGCGAATCCAACTCATTGTGGTCCAACTTTAAGTGTTCGATACCAGTCACTGGTTCACTTATAATCTAGAAAAAAAATAGAAAAACCAAGTATTATATTATAACTTATTGTTCCTAAATTTTACTGCATATATTGCGCATAGTCGCATTAACTATGTACGTATTCTATTGTATATTACGTCAGAATGGCCACTGAGTTTGGAAATCGTATTGTGTGACAGATCGACCAACTTAAGTTCCTTTAATCCCTTGATTTCAGTTAACGAGAATTCGTTGATTTTATTGTAGGACAAATTTATTTCAGATAGTTGAGTGAGTGGCAACAGCGATTTGTTCAGGTGTTTAATGCAGTTATTGCTGAGTTCTAATACTTCGATCATTGATGCTTCTTGGAATTCGTCGGATGCCAACTGCAAATATATAAAAATATCATAAAACAAATGTCGATATATTACATTAAATGTTTGTTGATCTACATAATATATTTTCTACTTATGTGAAAACCTGTTGATACAATTATTAGGAAAATATTGTAAAATACCAAATAAAAGTTAATACAATCGAAATTGTATTGCTTCGCATGAAAAGTTATTTACGACTTAGTAACAGATAACATTATACATCATAATGAATTATCCTTGTGTGGAGTTTATAAAAAAAATGAAGTTATTATATTTTTACAGTCATATTTTTGATAAATATGTATTTTTCCTCTCTCCTATGATTTATTTCAAAAAAATTTCATCAACTGCACACACATACCTCTTGTATCTTGTTACCGGTGAGCTCTAGCCAAACCAATTTTCTTGATTTGGAAAGCGTTTTGTTTAGTCCTGTCAACTGATTGGATGCACAGTAAAAATACCTCAGCGCCTTGAGACAGTTGAGTTCTGGTGGCAAATGAGTTAACCTATTTCTGGATACGTCCAAGACTATAAGTCTGTCGTTGTCGATTGGCAATTCTCCGTCAAGATTTTTTATCCGGTTATTAGATAGGTACAGCCATTCCAGTTCTTTTTGATTTCTATCAAAAATATAAACGAATGGGTATTACACACAGTTACGTAAAATATTAAATATAACAAATACGTAATATTATGCAGAATGCATGTATTGCATATAAATTCGAAACTTTTAAATATAGGTAAGTGATAATTATTTACAATGTATGTTATAAGAACCTTAATATAGGGTATACCTACACATTACATATAAGGTATTCACGAATATATAATAGATAATAACTAACAAAATATGGTTTTTAATTTGTTTTATCATATATTAAAACGTGGGTTTGTACGTGTGTTATTCATAACGTGTATTACTACTGTATTATAATATTATATATTATATCAAACGGACTTTGCCCATGGTACCGTTGAAAAATATTATTATTGACGCGATAGATGAACAAAACAAGTAGCGCTACATACTATATAGCTATAATATAATATACGTATACATGAGTATATAACTTAAGATAAAACACGACGCATTCAAACTTTCAAATTATTACTGCAACGTAATTTACCTCAAATTTCCGTTCAATTCCGTCAGGTTGTTAGCGGCCAATTGGACTTTTCTCAACGTCGTGGGAAACGATCCGTTCGTTATATCGGTTAAATTGTTTGTGGCCATCACGAATGTATTCATCAACGACAGGCTCTAAAAATCAATTCAAAATAACCGATCACATCAAAATATTCTAATATGATGTCTAATAATTATAAATAGTTCGACAATAAAATGAGGTTCATATTTAATTATAACTGATAAATATTGCTGAAAAACTTTTGAAAATATAAGTTTTTATAATACATGTTTACATTTTAGACTTTAAGCAAAACGATATTGATATTGTTTTAGCCTTGTTTTAGATTATAATGTAAATTTATACAATATGATATTATGTGTTTTTTGTCATCACTCATCACCTTTTAAAGCAGTAAAAATTCTTGGGGAATTTAATACAATCATAAAATAGATTCTCCATAAATTGTTCATACCTATCCCAATTAAATAATACCTAGAATACCACAATTTATTTTTATATAAACGTTTGAAATTTGCAAAATGTTTAATAGCTCAAAAGGATTTTAAATGTACACAATGTATTGAATAATGTTTTATAAATGTATTCAGCATTTCATAAAACTACAGTTATTTGTTTTCGAATTGCAAAAATATGGATTTTGTAAAAAACGTAATTTCCCCGCATAAAAATTTTCATTGTTCCTATACCTATAGGTATGTTTTCCGATTTCCGCGTAAAGTTCATATAACATATACATACGGATGTCATTGAGAATATTCGTTACGTAACACTGATGATAATAAACATTTCGAATTATTATAATAAATAATATTACAATATTTGTTTATTCTTTTTTTACTATCTTAATGCAATGGCACAATAACGAAAAATATGATTTCACATTCATAATGTGTTTATCACTATAGTCAGTAGACAAGCGATTGCGTTTAATCTCCACAGGGTGAAGGATTGCAGCTCACGCTACTTCCTGTTCGATACACAAGCTCTCCTGCAATAGAGCTGAGCCCGCCCGGAAAATGTGTCTACACACTTAGAACCATATTATTACAATAATAAAATGTAATATGGCCAATACATCATACGAAGATTAGTCAAAGAATTATTTCTATTTACACTCAACGGTATATACACGACAATATAATACATACTTGAAAGTCTCCAGACGCAACGCTGTGTATGGAGTTCCTGGCCAAGTCCAATACCTCGATACTGGGCATGTGTTTGAATATCTGAGTGGGAACTGCACAGAGTCTGTTGTCCGACAAGTACAGGATCCGTATCCTGTTCATACCAATGAAAGCTTCGTCTGGTAGCGTGCTACAAAGTGAAACAAAATCATCTATATTAATTATTGGGTACCCTTGTAAATTTACGATAATAATGTGATTAAGTAGGTAATATAGTAAGTTATTATTTTATCGTCGACGTCAATTTTATAATAATCGTGACTAATCAATTTAGATTGTCTAATGGCAACATGATAGTGTTTTGAGTAATATAATTCTTCTTGGTTTGTGTCTTTAACTTTTTGCGTAGACGAAACTCAGTGATTGCAATTTAAGAGGATAAAATCTATGATATTTACGAAACTTCCCGAGAAGCCGCCAAAAAGATCTAACTACTCGACGTGTCCATGACCTTCCGTCAAACCAATGCCGTTGTAAATATCAGAACTTAATTTTCATTTAGAAAATATGCAACCTCGGGACATAATATAAACATGAGTGTTATGACTATACGGTGTACGTATAATAACTATGATAACAATACTATGTACCTACCTTATTATGCCTAACCTTTAATTTTACGCAATGCTCACGTCTATTCGATTTGCCGGAACAATATTTATCTCAAAAAAATGTAATCGTTAATATTGTAATAATTATATAAAATTACATGTCGTGTATTGCCGTATTGAAGCAGTACAGATGTTATTGTTTTTACGAAACAATAATAGATAATGAATAGCGATCGTCATAGCGAATACCCTAACACGTCGTACATTTACCTATATACATAGTAATATCTATTAATATTATAATAAAATGTTAATGAATTAAAAATTTAATGTAATTAAACAGACAAATAACAATTTATATTATATAATATTGTGTAACAATACAGTGCAACTTGTTCATCAATAGTATTCGAACAGTGACGAACGTCAAAATATTAAAATGTTTATTCATTTGAATTTTATGTATATTATAATATGTAAATGATTAATCAATGAGAAATTTGATTGCCAAAATCTATAAATTTAAATATTTGTATTTACTTTATGATCTTACATACGTATAATGTATATGCCAATATTAAGTGCAAACAATTAAATAGACAAAAAAACTCGTGAAATGTTATACATAATATTATACATAACAATAATTATAAAAAAAATGTCCTGAGCATTTTACAGTGATTTTTATAATTGTATTTAATTTTTCCACGATATAATTTTTTTAAAAGATTTAAAAAAAATTATTATTTACACTTAAATCTTAAGTAAGAAATTAATATAAAAGTTATATAATTTATAGCATTTTTGATTTTATGCTCAATAATACTCGTATTATTGAATGGATACTTTAAAAGTCAAATTACCTATCTCTATCAACTATTTTATATTTTTATTAAGTTTCTATCTGAGCTCAAACGTTTATACGATCGCATTTGACTATACAAATCCTTCATTATACTTAACATGGTTTCATGCTATTTCCAAAGTATATATTATTTTCGACGATTGTAATTTTATCAATTTGTGATTATTATTTTATAGTAGGTATATGGAACAAATATTTTTAATTCACTTAAACCTAGTGATTTAAAATATTATAAATAATACCGTATACAATTTGTCGGGCTTTCAAAATTCCGAGGTCAGGGACAGGTGCCCCTATTACATGCCCATTTAAACCTATAGTATTGCGTAAAACTATATACCTGTGGCGAACCTACGGAACACGTGCCGGAGGTGGCAAGTTAGTCAAATGTCAGTGGTACGCGAAAAATTAAAATTCTAAAAAATTATGCTATTTATAAATTATATTTAGAAAATATAATTTTCTTTGGGCACGTGAAAAATTTTCAAAACCTCGATAGAAAAAATGTGGCACTCGACCCAAAAACGGTTCGCCACCCCTGCTATGTATACTGCAGTGCGGTAACCCTAGCCTTATAATATTATAATCATATTTCGATAGTATAATGATAGAAGGTACCCACCTGAGATTATTTTTAGTGAGCTTAAGGTCGACAATCGGGAAGCCCAACTCGTTGAACCGCCTCGTGTCCAGGTCGTGGAGTTCCGAGTATTCGATGTTGAGCACGTAGTCGAACACCGCGTCGAACTTGTTCTGCAGCGCGCCAATGACGCTCTCGAACGACTCCATCTTCTGGCAGATGACCATGATCTTGGGCCGGACCATGCCGGTGAAGTAGCTGCACGTGCATGGCGATATGCTCCGTCGCACCGAACAGTGGAGCGGCGTGTCTTCCAGTATGTAAGAGCCGGAAACGCCGGTCGCGACGAACGCGGACACGACCGTCAGGAAGCACAGACGCGACCAGTTCATGATGGTGCGGGTGTCGATGTACCTGTGGGTTTTGTGTTTGGTTCCGGTGAGGGTTCCGCCGGGACGACGACCGTTCTGTCCCGTGGACGAATGTCGTAGTGGATGTCAATAATATAATACGATTGCTGTCGTGCGGTGTGACGACTGGCGGCGGATTGATGCTGAAACAGCTACGACCAATAATTATACCGTTCCCTGCATCCCTGCAACAACGACCGGAGCCGCGCGACTGTTAATAATAATGCAATAAAACATGTATAACACAATATACGCGTATTATATTATGTGACGATCGAGTAGAATTTTTTTTTTACGATTTAAAATATTTTTATTGATCGATTTGACACTCGGCGGACGTGGGGCGGGATGGCGGAAGGGTGGAGGGTCAAATAACGTAACGTAGGTACAGCACACACACACGCGACGCCGCCGTCGCAACTCGCTCGTTACGCGCAACTATACTATACGATCATGTGCAGCATATTATAATAACATAATCGACAATCATCGTGTCCGATGCAGCGCACCTATGTGTGTGTGTGTGTGTGTGTGTGTGTGTGTGTATGAGCGCGAGCGAGGGGGGATATGATCGTCCCCTCCGCGATCAAATTTTTTTCGGTGCACGTTGACTTCGATTTGCGGCGTTTGGAGCCGAAAGTGGACGTTTCATTAAACGATTTTTTCAAAACTTTCGCATAACTACGAAATAAAAACGACTTTTTTCTTTTTCATTTATAGGTTAGGTACAGCATAGGTATACGTTCGAAATACAAAGTTGGCCAAGCGCGCTTTTAAAAGTAAAATGCCTTACTATGACAATACTCTGTAGTAAAACTCGTCCAAAAATGTCATTTAAGATTTTACAAACAATAAAACAACTTAAGACTTAAGTAATAATAATACTTAGTATTGTCACACGCGTCTCGGTACAGTATAGAATGATGACGTATAATAATATTATGTAAAAATATTTACATACACACACATTATATATATATATATTATTGCGTATTACATATTATGTAAATTAAAATCTTCGACAGACGACGATGGTCGCAAGTCCGATATGATCGAAATATTCCGATAAATGTATATAATATTAACATTTTACCATGTTCTAATTCTCACTTGTAACCCTCAAAACCTATGTAATTACACCATTTGCTACAACATCTAAACAATAGTGACGTAAATCAATACAGTACATACGAGCCTTGCATTATAATAACATTATAATTCGATAATGATGCGATTCTTCTGTGTTATATTATGACGTAAAATGTGTGATTGATTTTTTTTTTTTTTTGACAGAACACCAACGTCGCATTTTCTACTGTTTTTTTAAAATTTCTATACAGGCACTTTGAATACAGAGTGATATAAATATTTATAGAATAATATAATTTCAAATCAATGTGGCCCTTTATTTTTTATCTATCAAACACATTATCAATTATCATAATATAATGTCATTAGGGAATCATTATCCCTAACACATTAACCTGACCTATGATCCTCATTACACAATCACTCAAAAACTAATCATGTAAATTTTGATTTTAATAACTAAAAATGTTCAAAATAATAGTTCGCTAAATAATTTACTATTTAAAAGAAGAATTTTTATTTATAAAACAGATGTTCATATCACCACAAGACACTTTGAACTTTGAAGTACGAAAAACTAGAAGAAAGTACAAGAAAACTGCAAGAATTTAAAAATATAATCTTTAAGTAAATTAAAAATTCCAAGAATCAGATTTTGAATTTATGTTTATCCGTTTATTGAAGAAAAAAGGAGGTAATTATGCTCGGTAAAACACCCTGTACCAATATAATATTCATGATCCACATATTTTACAGGCGTTTTGTGCTAGGATGATCGGACCGGGACTATAATCATGCGCTGCAGCTACCAATCCGCAATTATCATCTGTGATCAATATATTAGTTTATATAGAAATTTTACTTCATTATTATTACATTAACGCATTGTTTATATTCAGTATAAATACATCGTTTTAATAAAAAAAATTATCATTACATAATTCATAATTATATGCGGTTTTCGTTGTAACGATTTATATTTTTTTTACCCCGTCAATAACGCACACGCATTCGACATATTATTATCTCATAATTATTATTATTATTATTATTTTATTTTTTTTTACGGTTCCCAAGAAATCCAAGTAATTGTTATCGATCCATCAACAACCAACTTACTGTTATAACAATGGTTATTTTAAGAATATGAGCTGCGTCGTTCTCTCGGTCCAGACGTCAACGTTTTGATAACGCACATAATGCGTAGATATATGTTTTCCAATTCTGCAGTAGTAGTATAATAAAAACAATAATAATCAAAATAACCTTAATTTCGGACAATAGATTCAATTGTACTTTTCACTATAATACTATATGCGATACTATTCATATCGATGAAAATACCTATGCGTGTCAAATATGCCATGCAAATTGTCGACAAACGGATAAACGATCTATTATAATGTTATACGAAGTTCACAGACGAAAATCGATAGCAAATGGTCGGCAATTTATAAGTGTAAAAAACTAAAAATGTGATTGTCTGTTTTAAATTACATGCGATTATTTAAAATAAAAGTTACGTTTTTGACAACGCACGTATTTTTGTAGAATATTATGCTAATTAAAACCGAAATTCTAATAATGGATGTTAAATATTATACTTTTTGTTCTATGAGCATGTATTTTAACATCGATTAAATTCATTAAACGCGATCATCTCAAAACTCAGTTCTTTAAGTTGATAACTGTAATACAATATTATACTGATGGTGTTCTGATGGTATATGTGATGTAGAATATTTGTAGACGGTTTCGCTTGGGGTTACTTTACACCATAGAGATTCAACCTATCATTTTATTTATTGATGAGTAATAATAATTATTGCGTTAACGAAAAATGTCATTGTACAATTTAAATAGTTCCGATACAATTAACCTAACCTCATGACGTTAATATTTTATTGACCCCAATTATTTCACCAATAACGTTCTATAACCAAATCCTACACGACTATCATCGCATATTTGTACATATTATAATTTATGTAGTTATATCTTATACAAAAATAATATATATACGATAATAAAGACCATAAATTTACCATTATTATGATGACAATAAATCTTATGAACCACAGTATCGACGGTGATCGATTATGGTGACGACTTCCAATCACTTATTCGATTTCGAAATGTATTTAAAATGCAACAAACGACCGGAAAGCTTGCGAGATTGAACTATTCTTATTGTGTTTATTATTATTATTATTATTATTTATTTTTATATTTTTTAGTTATCAGGTCTCAGAATAGTTTTCATTTAGCGTTTATAAGCAGCTAGGTAATAACTCGCGTGATGTATATAATTATTAATTAATATAATAAACATTGAGACAATTTATTTGTAAATTATATTGAGAATTATGGAATACATATTAGCATAAAAAATAATTATAATATGTACTTTATCTATCCTTATATAATTTTACACAGTATTAGATAATGAATATTTTAATGGATTCAAACTAACTAAGTATATAATTTTAACGATTTAATTAAAAATTTAATATTTTATCATTGATAAGTGGACAACATTACATTGGTCAATTAACCATGAAAATTAAACAATATAGATTTACTGATTTACACGATTCAGTCAAGTTTAGCTTACTAAAAATGTGTATTAATATAAAGAAGTATAAATAGTAGTCATACCACTTTTGCTGTTTCACCTTTTTCATACTAATCATATCTAAATGTCTGAACTCTAAATTTTAGACGCCTTTAATAATAATAAAAATTATAGTAAAAAGTTATCATACAATTATCAATTGACATATAGGTAATAAAAAATGTATACATTATTATTCTGCTTCAGACTGCGATAGTAGATTTATATTAGTCATTAACCGGCAAATATTTGGTTGATAAAAATTAAGAATAATTATAAAGTGTTAATAGATTGCTATTTGCTTATAAATATACTTATGTTTTGTCGGTAGCTTAGTTGTTAAAATAATTAGTGTTTGCTGTTTAAATAATCGCAATGTGTACATAAAAGATTATAACTTTACTATAATACTTCTAATGTTTTAAAAGTAATATAATATTTTACTACATAAAATGAATGAAACGAATTTTTTTACACATGCTTTATTTTATGTTTACTTTTTGATAATTTATATAGTTGCGGCAGTATGTAGTTATCTATAATTGTGGTAGTGGTCACGAAACAGAATAATAATGAAATGGCACTACCCGTAATAAGCCATATGAGATGACCTTTTGCTGACTGTATTATGTACCTACTATGTATGTATAATGTATATATATTGAATACTCACAATTAGAAACCATGTACGATGATATTTAAAATCGAAAAATATTTTAATCAAACGGCTTAAAAAATAATAAGAATGATAAGAATGCCCAGTGATCAATTTAAATCTCAAATAACATATTATACATAAGTATACCTGCACATCATCAACACGATTCATTGAGATAATAACAATATTATTAACGCGTGCAGCATTTTAATGTACAAATATACAGAGTGATTCGTCAAGCATAGTCACCCTCTATTTTTCTTCAGTCTAATTATCAAAATCAGTTAATAAAAAATAAATCAGTATAAAATTCAGTTTAATTATTAAAATTGTTTAAATATACGACTTAAAGTCCATAATACTCGAATTTAATTGTTTGAGTTTTTTCTGCTATTCAAATAAGTATAGTGTCATATAGAGATATAAGCTATTATTTTTTAAAATAAAAATTCCCTGAAAACAGATATTTTTTCTGAAAATTACAACGGATCAAAAAATGCATATACGTAGCATTTCGTTTATTTAACTTTGTGTAGGTACTACGGCTCAATACATCCACGATGATGAGTTTGAATAATAATATGATAGTTATAGGCATTTCATTAATTTATATTAATCTATCAATATTAAAATTTGTATTAAAATAATAAAGTATAATAAATAACTACTAGACCCGATACTTATTACATCTACTTTATATTTTTGTAAAACCATTTTTAATAACTTTCATCCTTAGTACCTGTAAACATTTTAATAACTTAAAAACTACTCATTTGAATTTTCAATTAAGTATTTATAGATATATCAATATTCAATAAAAAGTTATCCGTTAATTAATAAACAGCAAAAAAAAAGGTGGGTTTCATTTTAAATACAAGAGTTTGTATGACCATAATATATCATTTTTTAAGTAGGTAGTAGGTACAACAAATCTTAAGAATTTTAAAATTGAATTATATTCAAAACTTTAAACGTTCCAAAAAATAATTTAAAAAAATTCATTATTAAATAAATAAAAAATGGCAGACGGCAGTAACCATGCTTGATGAATCACCCTGTATCTATATATCGTATCCGGATAATTGCTTAAATTCAAATTGATAATTCAGCCATTGATAGCAGTATTCTGTTTTCTTTTACCGGCAATAAAATATACTACACAATGTCAATGTTTATTGTCATCCGAATGGCTTAATTGTGATAATATTATTATGATATCTCACTACGTACACATTGCATACACTATAATATAGTATAATACTTAAATGTATATATATATATTATATATATATATCATTAGAAATTAATAATTTACAAAAATTAAGTTAGGTAAATATTAAATTTAAATAATAAATAAAATGATACCTACCACCACATTGGTATATTATTCATTGATATAATTATTTTATGATATTATACTAATAGCATACTAATTTTCTTTAATATAATAACTTATTATTCCAAAAAGACATTTAAAATTTAAAATTTTTTTTTTGAGAATCGTTATTAAATAATATATACAATTTGAGTATTTAATTAGTTATAAATATTAAAAGTTATATGAGCTGAGTATAATAGGTAACACGAAAAAGTTTGGCACACTATAACCCTTATCAAAACTTTAAATACATATAAGTAATTGCAACTTAAAACTAATTAACTAATCGTTTAAAATTTAAAAACATCCTGCTTTATAATGTGTATTATAATTTTAAAAACTAAAAAGTGAAAACTCTAGAATAAATTTGTTTTGAAACCAAAAACAAAAAAAAAACAAAAAAAATATTTTTAGGTAATAACATAAGTATTTTTAAAAATTAATATTATTTTTGACGATTGTTAAGATTGTTTACTATTAAAAATCACTCTGTATATGGATACACGCGCGCAATCATGTTGATAAAAAGGTACGTCCGATAAAAATTGCAGACCGCATACGTATACGCAATTTATTGTTTTTATTAAATAGAATATGAAATAATGTTTCCAATCCAAATATGATATAAAAACGTAAAATGAAAAAAAATATAATTTATCTATATAATATTATATTGTATCGGCAAAATCGAATTACTCAATGTATCGTCAGCAGTAAATGCAGCAAAATATTATTAAATGTTAAAATTATCAGTTAAATCTTAAATTGCAATATAAGTAATTGAAGCAAAAATGAAAAAATGTACACGTGGAGTACAGTTTTTTCGTTTTGTTAAATGTTTTTATTTTATTTTCCAATTAAAAATTACCGAATAATAATGTTACAATATGTAACAATATGTTCATGCATATTATATTCATTATCATTTGTGTATATTTTTGATATTTTTCTGATTCTCTCAGACCAAAGTCCTCCGGTACCAAGATAGTACATGTTGACCGTGATAGCTTATTATATTATTTAAAATCTATACCTGCTTATATTTACAAGAACTAGGTTGCCAATAACATGAAATACTTTAATCGCATTAAAATATAAACAAATTACTGTATAATTTGTTATATTTTTACATTTATCTTTTATTACTATTTAAATTGATCCTTAATGTCCTTTAAGTCAAAAAATTAGTAAAAATTTAAAACTACAATATTCTTCTCCCTGATATGGGCATTATAATTTTATAGAAATATGCGTCATTATTAATATTACTTATAATTAATAAAAGTGTTTAATTTACATAATATATGAAAAATATTATTAAAAAGATATTTAATATTAATAATGAAATTAATATCATAATATTCATAAATATACACATCAGTGTTTGTTCGTGTCTTAAAAAACTTGAAATATTATAAGTTGTTATAACCTATACTTATGTATATTATACTATATTATATTAATATTGAATTTTAAATGAAAAAGAATTTTTAAAAAAAATTATATTGTATGATATTAATAATTAGATTAAGTAATTAATTATCTCGTTTGAATTGTTTAAATAAGTAACTTAATAATATATTATGTGTATATACGAGTACATAATATATATATTTCATATACATAAGTATATCTTTTAAATAAATGTTTTGAATTTGAACTCAAACAACTCTGATATTACAATAAACAATTACATTTATACAGAGTGCATATCAAATATTTATCATACTTAAATATTGATAATTTAATTTAACTCCAAAGAAAAATTATTACAATTGACTGTGGAAATAATTCATAAGCCAATACAAATATTATAAATACATTAGCTAAAAACTGTCAATTAATTAACATTATTCACAAACAATCAAGAAAAATTACGATATATACTTGTATATAGTTTCGAATAACATAAATCTACATTACGTGTTTAATGGCTCAGTTTAAAACAAAATAAAATAATAATTAACTTCAATTAAATCGTCTTAATTTTTAAAATATATATATATATATATGTATAAAAAAAATGATGATTGTTGTACAATTTTTTTTTTTATTTAAGAATGAAACATGTCGTTTACAATAATATACATAATATATATATATATATAGGTAAGTATACGTATACGAGTATACACACTCGCACACTGCTACTGCTGTAATAGCATACACCTAAATGGACACAATTTAACTTTAATTTGTGATGTGAAGAGCACTTGTCGTTTATGTATATAACGTCAGCATTGTAACGATACAATTAAACAATAAAATAATAATAATAATAGAAAATTGGTCGTCGCGTCATTGCGCCGCTCGCTGACCTAACACATATCATGCAGCCTACTCACTAATATAACGGTATGCCTAGTACACGTACAATACACCAGACTTTTTAAAAATTTCATATAAATTTATCGTTACAATAATAATGACCAACTCGCGTATTGTGTTATAATAGATCATTTGTATGATTGTTGTATCGAGAACGTCGCGGTTTAACGGTGATCTTTGCGACGGCTTGTTTTTTACTCGCCGAACACGTGTTTAGCATACGTTTTTCGACTTCACATTTGTATGAGAGTACCTATAAGCACACACACATAATAATGCATATCTGATGCATACATAATACATTATATTGCAAGCAGTGGTGTATACACAAATATTATGGGTCGACGGAACTTAGGTCGTCCGATAGGTCTCGACAATCGATCTGAGAATCGCTGATTTATATAATTAATATATATTTCTATTATAATATATTATATACACATAGGTACATAGAGGTAGTTGTGTATTATAATAGTACTATTATGTAATCATTAATCAATATTCAACAATAAATGGATAACGTAAATAACATTTATATAATATGATATCATATATTAAATGATTTACATGTAGGTATATAGGTAGGCTGGTACGCATACGTATAACATATATTATGATATTATAACAGAGAACACAACTTTCACAACTCTAAACGCCTCGATAAGACGAAAACTTTGCAAAATCTGCCGTTCCCGTCGAAATTATATAATACCTATGTATTGTTTATAATAATTATAATCGCAACGAATAAAGTTTTTGCTCGAGTAATTTTATAGTGGTGCAAGTTCTGTCGATTCAGAGCGCGAGTGCGGTGAGTGGCGAGCCCGACAGCTGCTGCAGTCAAGTCACTGTATAATACAAAAAATATTCGCATCGCAAACAACTACGGTACACGTTTAGCTTCCGCGCCATAATTTTTTTATATTAAAAAATCCGCGCCTATATATTATTATAAAAAAAATTTAATAAACGATGATATTATTATTGTGTTCAATGCCAACGCAATAAAGTATTTCAAGGCAATGCCTAACTCTATGCAGATGTCTCACAATCAATTAGGCGATGGTATATCATCTCTGTAAACGACTTGTATGAAATTTGTGAATATTCAACGGTAAAGTATAATTGCATCACCTGTAATGCGTGTGCACTAAATAGCAGCATCAGTCAACTGCGATGGGTGGTGATCGCAAAAACCATCTTACTGCAAGCACGTCATATTGCAGTATTATTATATGATTATTTATCTATGATAAAATACACTGTTATTGCGTTTCGATTAATAAAATTGACATTTTCGATTGAATACAAATTTTATGTTATGTTACGCGTCTTTAAATCCATTCAAAGTTGGTATTTTTACTCAGCTTCATTAATGTTGTTAACTATCATATCAATTTAATACGATGAACATTTTAAATGTTTACAGTTCGTAGAACGCGCTGCGAAAGAGCTGTTGTTCTTCACGATGCTCTCTTATCCGTGAGCCATTAAGTATAGATAACAATAATATTTCATTATAAATTATAATATTATATTATTATATTTTATGTTAAAACGCCATTCATTTAATTCCATCGGAAAATTGCTAATAGAATATATAAATAATATGAAGACCATCTGCTGCACCTGACCGGATATTTTTTTTACCCATTGACATTAATACAGTTAAGTGTGTCGGAAATCGGAAAACACTAAGTACGACTTGTAGCATGTCTCATAAAGTCATTAGTGAACCATAGTATACATACAAATTATAATTTGAAATTTTAGATTTATGAGATTTGATTTTTTTTTTTTTTTAGTCATATTATTATATTAATAATTATTTTGTTAATTTATCAAATACTACATACCATTACTGCTAAAGGAAACTTTAAGGAACTAAAGATATTAATATTCAATTGATTATCTTCAAATCATGCCAATCGATGTATACACAATTAATACCTAAAATAGTACATTGAAATGTCAATCTGAAAATGTCATGAGCATATAGTTAACAGTAGGTATCAAGTGATTTAAAATCTCACATTTTACGATTTACTAAAATGTATTATTTTATTGTACATTTGAAGAATAAAAGGTATTAATTAAAATCATAAAATCGTGTGTGTCTGTGTGTATTCGATAACTGTTATCATAATTAAAATAATGAGATCTAATAATACGCATGATTTTTTCAATTAAAAATAGTTGAGCTATTATAGCTATTTTATATGATTTCAGATATTCTATTTATTTAATCAATGATATGGTTCTTTTAAATAGTACAACGAAATCATGTACACCATCAACAAGTTTACTCGAAAAAATAATAATTAACACCACGACAGACATCCCTTATTAATTATCCCCATATAATCACACATAGATAGGTCGGTAATAGTAATACTAATATAATTGTAAAGCAATTGTTTAAAAAAAATATTATTATTGTTATACTATGCTTCAAACGCATTTCTAGGTCATATTGCACACCTAATAATTTGCATTACATTTTTACACGACGCCTACCTATATCGATTTCTAAGAATATAATATTTGTATTCTCTCTACATTGGACTCGGACGCGTTAGATTCTCATTTTTAACGTTTCTTTCTGTCGTTAACCCGCATTAAACGTGATTGAACTTTTCTAAAATACTTGTTTAATAGAAATTAGAATACCTAATAATATTGTATACGTAATATAATAATGTTGGCGAAATCGATAAAAAAATAATTACTTTATGATCATTAATAGATTAATTATACTAGCCATTATATTTTGACTGGCCAAAATACAGCGAGGCGACGATAAGATTATACATTTAGACGATTTATATGAAATCAACAAGCATCGCTGTGATGTAATATTATATTATTTAATGCACGTCATTTTGCCAAACATATAAGCTTCAGTAGTGGGGAAGGTATGCTTAACCGCCGCAAATTATTTTATTAAGAAAATACGTGAATTTACCATACTCAACACTAAAAAAAGGATATTCATTATTGTAATAACGTGTACATAACATTTTATTTGAAAAATTGATTTAAATACGGACAAAATGGCATTTCAAGCATATTCTACAGTTTTTGGCATGATTATATTCTAATAAGTCGTATAGTGGTTATTTGTCGATTCTACAAAATGAATATTTAAACAAAAATCTAAAGATTTAAATATACCCCCAAATAATAGTATTAAATAATTAATGTTAAGGTTGCAAACGAATTTTGATGAAAAAAATCAGTGACATATCTGTTTGTAGATTGAATAGATAATTAGTTAAAAATGAATCAATTAATACTCGCGAGAATGTAAAAAACTAACATAATGATAGACTATGACCAATTAATTAATCTGCGATAGGTAGGATATTTATTTTATGTTAACACCCAAATATTTACCTAAATCATGTTTAACATTCCAAATTTGAGTATTTTTATTTTTTTTTTATATTCACCACTCATATTTTCAAGTATTTTATTGGTGGAGTCATTACGTGTTTATAAGAGACATTTTAATTTTAATTAATTCAAAACTTATACATTTATTCCTTTCATAAGTTATAACTTTAATATATATGGTTATACAATAATTACGAATAATGTCACGACAATAATATTGATAAATTGTTTCTAATCACACATAAAAAAATCATAATAATCTAATAAAAATATTAATTTATTAAAATAATAAATAAAATTGTTTTTTCTTTATTAATTAAGATGATATTATGTATGAGATACTATATGAATTTGATTTTTATAAAGAATTAAGAAGTGAATAATAACTAATAAGTAGAACATTACATATTTTTTCTTCAAACTTTGTTGATAATAAATATTTTCATTTTATTTAGCTATAATATTGCATAGAATATAATTGTTATCAAAACAAAATAAATAAAATGTTAAGTGAAAAAAATTTTTTTGTTTTACTTTTTATTTACAAACATTTAGTAACACTATGAGTAACACTTTTATTAAAATAATTTGGAATTCTTGATATACAGTCATACCTCAATAAACGAATAGTATTCTTCTTTAACTTGATATCTGATAATATTTGTTAAAGTCTATTATTTTCGCATGATTCCAAATATAAGAGTATAGGTAGATAATTAATATAAAATATATTAATATACTAAAAACCAAAGGCACAGAATATTAAAACTATTTTTTTTAGATAAAACACAATCGGACATTAGACATTGATTGTACATTACTATAACATGATGAAAAACTTCGTTAATTTTTGATAATGTTAGAGTTGTTAGACACATGTTGTTGATTTTAAAATAATTTAACATAAAAATGTAATATCTATCTATATGGCTGTATGTTTGATTTAGTTGTTTACAAATAATGAAATAAACAACTAAATAATAGTATATAAATATTATCCAATATAAAATTACTTGTCATTACACATGGATAAAAATGTATAACATATTCATTTACTCATTGAGTTCATTTCTAAAACTGAACACTTTAAATCAATATGAATACTATTATTAAAATAAGACAAACCTAAAATACCTAACGCAACAGTTCATTGTATAATTTGAAATTTAGTAATTTGATATTTCGATTTAACGGATGCATATTTTAGATTAAATTTTACAGAAGCAAATCAATAAAAAAGATGATATATTTAAATATTTTATAAACTTACACATCTCGCATTTCTCCAATAAAGTAGGTATCTACACATAGAGGTATAACGTAAATATGAAACTTGTGAAACATTATATGGAATATTCTTAATATGTTCTTATATATATATATATATATATACAGCCATACAGGTTTCCCGTAAGGATTTGACCATTGTGATCTCTTCTGAAATGATGGATCATAATTCTGTTTTTTAGATAATTTAATATTTTGGTAAAAAGTTAAAAAAAATAATTTTCAAAAAAATGAAGATATGCATTTTATAGAGTTTATTTTTCTAAAAATGTTGACGTTTCATCACTTTATTTTCATTAATTTCGTGTTTTTAAATATTTTTTTCTAGTTTCGAAAAACACTGTGAATTATTTAATTCCATATAGTATCAAATATATGGCCCGCGGAATAGTGAGGTCGGTGCATGCTTTTAGTGTACCTACTAAAAAAAATATTAAAAATAACTATGTTATTGAGAATAAAATGTTGAAACATTACAATTTTCAGAAAAATAAACTCTACAAAATGACTTTTTTTGAAAATAATTAAATAAAAAATATATTTTTTTAAGTCCTTATCATGATGAATCTTTTAAAAAATAACTGCAAAATTATGATATTTCTACTATTTAAAGAGATGTCACAATAGATAAATCCTCATTGGACACCCTGCAGTATAATGTATATATTATATAAATCATCGTTGTTTTTTTTTTTTTTAAAAAAAAAAGGATCCCTGTTAAGTGATATGTTCCAAAATATTAAATTTATAAAAGGTGTATGTTATAGTTTTTAGAAAATAATAATATTAAAACTGTCTATTATCCTAATCATTATAAAACTTATAACAATAATAACTTTTTTAAGTATAACTATGTAAGAACTATATTATGCCTATTAGAGGAGTACGTTCGTAAAAATCGGTTCGCTTCAGTGGGTGAAAGCTAACCTAAACTTCAATTGCTTTCCCTAAATTTCTTTAAAAAATTATGATTTCTTTAAACAAAAAAAAATCATTAGATATCCATTACCGATATCATGTTATAAAAACCTGTTGCTTTAAAAACTTTTCATTTGAGTAAAGAATTAACAACCAATATATACAGGACTATAAATACCGTAATTCTCATCGCAGTTTTCGTCGGTTTTTCGTTTTTGCAGCGCATTTATTATAAATAATATTCAAATGTCGTGTCGTTGCTGTACATCCCCAACTAAAATCGATGAAAATATACCTAATATATGTATTATGTATACCGTTTATGTAATATTTTAGTCCCGCGTGTCCTGTGTCACTGTATTCATTTAGGCGATATAATTTCACAACACTATTTTAAATTTGTCGACTTCGATGACTATGATTTTGTCGTTATAAACGCCCGGGACTATTGTATACTATCATAACGACACGAGACGAAAACTTTACGCGGCTGGCGGCAAAGGTACAACTTCCTTGACAGAAGCGTATTTTATTTTATGCGTCTTTGCTAACCCGCGCAAACAAAGCGCGGTAGCCGGTCGACGGAAACGACGCGCAGCGGCCTTGGACACATTTTTGCCGCGTCCGTTCGTCCGACATAATATTATATATACTGTGGTGTCAAGTAAACGCGTTTCTCCACGATAAGGAGATTTTTACAATTCGTTCATTTGTCAACGATTTCTCAGTCAACGTGGCAATAACAGTATACGATATAAAAACAATAATATATAATATATATATTAAGCGCAAAACGACGGCAAAATGAATTTTGTGCTTACTGAACATCATCCGACGACGACGACGACTACGTTACGACCAAGAGACGGCGGCGTTTCAGTCCTCGTTCGCGGTCCACTGTGATTGGAAGACGACGGCGGATCGATGTAAATAACGACTTTTCGACTTTCGCGGTAAGCGCACTATTACACCAATTATGTTGAACTTAAAATACTATATAATATTATATTAAACCGTACGACGGGTCCCGCGCACGGTGCGCGACGGGTTGTAAAAAAAAAAAAAAACGAAAATGCCTATGACGCGCCGAAGACCGCGAGCCGACGGGTCTCACCTCTCCGAGAAGATGAAAAGAGAACCGCGTGCAACGAAAATCTGTCGCGAAGGGCAGTTTTTTAATAATTTATACCTATTATATACTACACGTCTTATGTATTGTACTCGTGTTTGTGTTCGGTAGCCGGCCGACGTGCGAAACGCGTAAAATCGTATTATAATGTTTATAAAAAACGTCAATGCGATGATTGAATATCGTCTCGAATCCGTTCCGGGTGCGCGTCGTGGCGTGAAATGCGTTGCGTGCGCGCTGCAAATGCTATCAAACTGACCCGCGCGGATCGGCAAAGGGGACACACGTCAAGAATATACGCTTTTAAATGGACCGACCGACCGACCGACGGGAATAGCAATAAACACGAATTACACGAGCGCGCGCACTCGCACGCGATAAGTACCTATATACCATATTATTAAAATATACGTCTTTATACCACACATGTGTGTGTGTGCGTATAATATATTATGATAGCGTATAACGTACACTTGTATACAGGGTGCACCTTGAGCGAGTGATATGATTTCAACGGATAATATTGTCAAAAATCCTCCGGATACGCCCTGTACACGAATGCGTGCGAGTGCGTGAGCTCAATGCTCGACTACGGACGACTAAACTTATTTTGATATAATAATATACATATTATATTGTTGTGTTCGAATCGTTTCTCTGTCTCTCTTCCTCTCTCGGTCTCTCTCTCTCTCTCTGGCAGCGACTCCGTTTTTTCCTACTTATACTCTTGTTCTCGATTAGCGATTTATTACGATTTATATCACTTTACATTATATTATATGATGATGATGACATCATTGACGTCGCACAGTGTAGTTGACGCCGACGTGTAGGTATATACCAGCTAAAACACATCACGATAATATCATACAATCAGTGACGGTGGCGAATCGTACCTTATTAAAATGTTTAATATATTACAATAATAATAATAATAATATGAAATATTGTGTGCGCAATCCGCTGGGAGACGGTCGTGTTTTCGAAATGCAAACGCCAAACGTATCCATAGGTAGGTACACGCCACGTAAAGGTACACATAGTATAATAATGTCTATATGAAGTAATATCTAAACTTTTAATAATATTATAATAACATGCGCATTCCGTGTATTATATACATTGTAATATTGTGTACAACTATGTAATAAATATATTATATATATCCTCTAAATACCAACGCTGCCGCCCTGAAATCGTATGATATTATGCGTCATATAATACTCGTATTGTACGCGATGTTTTACACACATTTACATAATATATAATACTGTTGGAATAATATATCTTATAATCGTCATAATAATCTGTTTAGGTTTTAAACCGATTGGAATCGATAAATTCTTCCTTTCGGTTCCAATATAACGTTAAGTGTAATAATGTGTTTAAAATAATAACGTAATGGTCATTTGATAGTCGTTAGTCATTGTTAGCATTTGGTCTTTGACAACGTTAATTTTAAATAACGTGATAAAATGATTAAGTGTAATGAGTTTATTCGAGAAACAAACTAGATGTGCCTACCTGTCCTGTATAGTCTAATAGGCTACAGTGTAGATTTTAATACACGTATTAAGGTCCCCCCCACACACTGCAGCGATGGGGGGACCTTTATACATCTACATATTTACATAAAGTAAACCATTATTTGTTTCAAAAATCATTTTTTGTTTCAAATTCTAGCATTTTACATTTCATTAAAAAATATTTAATAGATATCGTGGTTTTATTTATAAATTAAATAATCGAGGCAACCGACATTTTGCAGGAAAACAATCTGGTTTATCAAATGCGCGATTTGCCTACAGTAAGGAGCGCAGCCACCGTTAGCCGTTGCAACCTTGATAATCAAGCTTGAATAAGCTTCGTAAATAGGTAATTAACTGTTTTAAATATTAAAAATCAAATTTAATTCGATATAAACTATTTGGGTAAATAAAGATTTTTAAATAACTTAGTTATAACTTATAACAATCTATTGATGGTTATCTAAATGTATATATAATCTAAAATATATATACATTTAGCGTTAAAACACTTAATAGAATTTATTTAAAAAAACTATATTTGGTCAATCGTAAAATGTAAATTTAGAACTTAAAATTATAGTATTAGTAAACGTTTAAAGTAAACAAGATTATTTTTGTGAAATCACAATTAAATAAAGAAAATAGATTTTGCGTTTAAGAATTATTTTAATGACTTAAATGTCTTAAATTATTTCATTTTTCAATAGATTTTCGTTACATTTATATAAAATAGGCCATAGCATCGAAGTTATGAATTATTTTTTATGAGACATAAATACATAATAATTACTATAGAAAAAAATACGTATACCAACTACAATACTCCTATGTTAGGAAAATAAACAGTCTGAAATCCTTAACAATCACCTTCTGAGATCTGACTTAATACCTTTACTGAAAATGTTCTCCTTATATAAATAAGTAACTTAATAATTACAATGACTTTCCGACTATTTAATCACTGCAGTAGGGAAATTAAAAAAATTCTTAGAGAGGTTAATGGTTTCAGTACTCTTATAATATTCTACAAGACGTATAATATAGTATAACATTATAGGTATTAAGTCAGAAAAAATTTATAAAGCATTAATATTTTATATAAATGCATACAAATATTAAATCTCGTGAATTATATAATTTATTAAACTGAGTTTCTTCAAAATTAGTTGAGGGAGGGATTACGATAATGAGTAAAATTTTCTATGAATAAGGTACGTATAATTCAAAATATATTCATAAAATCATGTATTTCCGAAAATGTATGTTCATTGAATTAGTTTGATACCAACATATTTTATATTATTCAAAAATACGTTTAGTAGTAATTTATTTTAACATTCGTTAATCGTTATTAGAGTTAATTATTTTTATAAAAGATAAAAAAAATTATAATTGTGTATAATAGGTAGGTATTAAGTATTGTTTATGGACTTTAGACGAAACCGGAAACTAAGATAGATATTGTTTTCAACTTTTATAGATTGGCTTTAACTATTGCACATACTTACTGAACTATGATCTGGAATGTGCCAAATGATTTAAACTGTGTAGGTATCCATCTACTTGGCTTCTTACAGTATTTAAGAAAACAGAGTACTTTGAATACTTAAATTACATCTGTGATAATGTGATGTATAAAATATAAGATAGTTATTTACATTCAAAAAGTTAGAAAAATCATTATTTGAAGGTTTTGGATTCATATTATATTTTTTTTTATTATTTACATCTTACACTAAAGGTAACATGTAATTAAATTGGTGGTAACCAATAATCAAATAAAATGTATTTTAGTATAAAACTGAATTAATTAAGATTAACAATTCTACAATTTAAAATAAATACAACATTCATATAATATGTATCAATATATTAGACATAATAAAAATAAATATTAAAAATAAAATTATTTTTATTCGATACAATATTCATAAACACTGCTAACACCATAACTAGTTAGGTCTCTAAAGTATTTAAGAACAAAAGTATTCATTATTGTGATACTTTTAAATTTTTATGTAAATGTTATTGCCTATTGTATTTATTTAGCAGTCATATACAATTACAAAGGTATTTTTAATTAAACGGCTATATTAGTATAGAATAAGTATTTTATTAGTAATATTAATCATTAGGTAGATATCTAGGTATCTAAAAAATGATAACATTTAATAAAATTTAAGGATATAGTCATCATAAAACTTATTAGCATTATAAGTATATATTATAAATAATAATTTATCTGTACCAATACTATTTTTTTAATTTTTAATGTTTCTGTAATGTATATTGATTTTGAAAATGTTGATAATTGACCGACCAAATACATTTTTAAAAATATCAAATCATAATAATCTATAGTTTTAATAACCCATAACACATCTTTAATTCTAGTTGAATAAAAATAATTTAATATGTATGAACATATTTGTATTCATAAATGTTATATTTTATAAATACAAAACGTTTAATCTTATTGAATCAAATAAAAGAAAATAAACTATTTTTCACAGGAGAGCAGTTAAATAAGTACATGCTGCTTAATAATTTTTTGTTGTACAATGTACAAAGATGATTTAAAATATATCTATCTTCTTAAATTAAAAGATATAAGTAGTTTATAACCTAAATCTAAATAATAAATATAACATTCACATATAATTTATAATTTATTTTTTAATTGTTAAGTTAATGTGATCTAGATATAAAATGAATTAATCATGACTAGTTGTCAGAAGTTTATTTATACTATTTTAATATTAAATTTCAATTATGATATTAATATTTCTGTTAGTTACCTCAATTTTTCAAACATTTTAATACATTTCAACCTTCGAATAATTGATTTCAATTGATTCAAATAATTTACTTAATAGCTATATAAGCCTTACACCAACATCTAAATATAATTATTAAGACTTCTTATATAGTTATACATCTCAATTTATAACAATTATTTAATTTTGAAATGTATACATGATGTATTACACAACACATTTTAACACAATAACTGTCAAATACAAACAATTTTTAAGTGGCAATCAATGGCTAGTGAGGCCATTAAGGAGTATTACAATATTATAAGCATTGAGCTTGTACCTACATGATAATAGACAATAATAGTAAAAACAAAACAAAACTTAATAAAAACATAACTTCTAGTTACCTACTATACTTGCATAACTTAGCAGTCTAAATGGAATACTTAGATAAAAAAACATCAATAAGAATTTTTAGACAAAATACAGTAAAGGTAAAACACAATAAGTAACTATTAACCTGAGATGGAATGTAACAAATCATTAAAATTTTTATTAGCAGTAGTTTTAGATATATTTGTCATAAGAGCCAAAATAAATGTATTACCAAGTAACTAATATGTAAAGTAATGGTATAGGATGTGAATTTGTATGATCTGAAACCAAGCTAAAAATATTTTAAAATTTCCACACATAATAATTTGTAAATAGTGTATACTTAATGAATACATCCTTCAATACCTATTATACACGTGAATAAATAAATAACTAACAATACATATAACAAAACTAAAATGTAAAAACTGGAATATTTTTAGCAAGCTGAAACCTTATTGTTTAAAAACAATATTTAAAAGAATAGAAATGGATTATATTTTAAGTTTGTACTATAAATGCAAAATGGATCTGGCAAAACACACCTATTAATTACTATTTATATTCCAAAACGAATTCTGAGATGCATTTTTCTTTTATTTTGTTTTTTAATAAGATATTTTTAATCTATCATTTAACATACACAATAAAATATCTATAAAAATAATAGATCAAAAATATACTATAATTTCGTGTTTTTTACACATTCTATTCAGTTAAATTAAGTTTTTACCATTAATAAAGAAAGTTTAATATGAAAATATAATTTGCCGTACCATGTTTGTCTTAAGTCAATAACTTTTATTTAAATTAATATTTTTAGTTGAATAATTAATTTCAACAGTCATATGGAAATATAATTTTAAAAGTTTATGTAGAAAATGTGCAGATAATATATATATATATATAATATGTAGAAGACACAGGAATATATAAAGACAAACACGATAATGCATCCAATGTAATCATAATATTGTTTCACTAAATACAAATTGAAAATAGTTTTCACTTTATTTTTATTAACACAATAAGAATAAATTCGTTTTGGAAAATATTACAATGGTATAGCGTGTTAACTTTTTATTATAAAATGCAATTAATTATGATATTTTAGTAGTGATCACAAATATTTAAATAATATAAAAACAAAATAATTAAATACACAGAAGTAATAATAATAATAATAATAATAATAATAATAATAAAAACAATTTTCAAAGATTGGTTAGACTATATGATGTATAATATATAAAGGACAGTGCGTCTTAAAATATAGTTATGATATATCCATATAGTATATATGTATATAAATATAACACATAGATATATATTATATACATGTATAAACATTTAACATTCAACATAGTATCTATCTTAAATATCATTCACACATATTAATATTATCATTACCATTTCAAAATAATAATAATGATAAAAATAATAATGTAAGTACTAAAAAAAAATTAAATTTTACCAATTTAGTTAGTTTTTGGTTCTATTTTTTTTTTTTTTTTTTGTATATATAGAAATGTCAACTAAATTAATTGTATACTCTACACATTTTACTATGAGAAATAATACAATACAGTTAAAAGTACATCTCTCAAAAATATTTAAGTTTAAGTGTATAAATTAAACATTCAATTTTAGTAGAACTTATAGGTACTGGGCGGTACGCAGAATAGAAAAATAATATTCTCACAGATTTTTCACTGTGATGATTCTTCAACAGTGTTCTTCATATACATCAGACATTGGTTAATGACTGTTTGAGCTAGACTATGTATAACTCCAGGGGGCTGATTATCTTGAAGTAGACTATTTTCTTCAAGGAGTTCACTCATAATTCTCAAACCACCTTCAGCTATCACAATCGAACAATATTTTTCAGCTAAAATACAAAAATTATTAGAATTATTAATTTGTTACACACTATAATACTCAGTTGTAATACATAATATATAAATGATAACAAATTATTTAAAACAGTGACCAAAAAAAAAAAAACCCCCAAAATTTAGTAAAGCTACTATAATATACTTACGGTACACTTTAGTGAGGTTTGCTAGAGCCCATGCTGCCCAATGAGCACACTGAGGTGTGTGCCTAACTTGTGCAAGCTGTAAAATTGGCTCAAAGGAACGATAGTTAATATTTCGATCAGCATCCAAGTTCCAATTTTGTATGGCTTTGGTCATGCGATCTAATACTTTATATCTTGATGGAGTTTTTATAATCCATGATTTATGACCATCTGATGCCAAATGTGCAATTACCCCAGCAGCATTATAACTAACCTGTATGAAAAAAAAGTTTAATCTCTGTTATGTAATAAATTATTTAAATGGTTACCTCGATTCCGTCTTGTGTTGAAAATAAAAGGTCAGAAAACACTTTAATAAAATGTCCTTGCATGAGTCTGGATCGTAGCTCACTCACTTCAGCAACATTGCCTAATAAACCCATCATATTCCGCATCAATTCATTTTTATCCGGAAAAGTCTGTAAGGACATAACATTAAATAATTACAGTAGATTATTTTCATTACTATAATATTTACAGTCAGGCATCCAAGGAAGTATTTCATTCCATTTCCGTCTAGAAACCTTTTACAATTCTTTGGTGCTTCATCGGTTACATTCCACATAGTTGACCAAGCAACTTCAAGAACATCATCACAAACTCTTCGATGAAGTCTATCTTTGATTATTGCCATCATTTTCTATACAAAAAAATCTTCAATTTATGAACATAATAACTAAAGAGTGGATTTGTATGCATTTGCATATTTATTCTGGTTAATGATATGATATGCTAAATGAGCACAGCATTTATTTCACTCCATAACGATCTAAAAACTGTTTTAGTGCATATGGTTATTTCGTTTTTTTTAGATAATTTTTAAATATAATATATTATTGCCTTTTATAATATAAAAAAAAATATTATATTTTTATAGTTTCCATTAATATCAAAATAAATTAATAGGTATACTTGTTGGAATTAACGGTTTTTCTAAATATGGCTTTAGGGCTTAGATCAAGGAAATCAAGAAAATAAAATATGTAAGCTAAGATAAGAAAATATCAGTTAGGTACAACCCTGATTAAACATTGATATTGTTTCACTATTGTTTAAAAAATATATTTTTTTTTTTTTGCTAATATTTTTCATACATATTTAAAATTTTAGTGCATATATTTATACAAATTTAAGATTTTTAGCATATATTTGGTTGGTTTTTAATGCATATAATTCCGCACTCTAAATTAATAAAATATTAATTAATTTTTAATTACCTTAATAGCACCAGCATCTCCAAGTTCATTTTTTTGCTTATTGTTCACTTGACATGCAACTGAGTTCAGTAAATAAATACCAATTCTCTGAACAAACCCTTCATGGTCACTTGTAGATACAATGTGTAGTAACATTTGTACCAAACGTTTAAACTCAAACATCTGAAAATCAAGTGTAAAATTGTATAACTTGATATTTAAAATATATAGCTTTTAATAATAACATATTGTGAATTAACAAATTTAATTACTAATAGAAATATTTACTAAAAGTAATTACAGTTGAAGAACACATGATATTTGTTATTAAAATTTCAATCATAATTTTAAATATTAGATTTTATTCATTGATTTTGTAAATATTTACCCGTTGAGATTTAAACTACATCATGTTATTATTGTTACAGATTTCAAAAAATCAGAAGGAAAATTGCTATTGACAGAGACAAACAATAATATATGTATACATTTAACAGGGCCCCTAAAAGTTGAGAACCAAGATCTAAATATTATGAATTTCAGAATAAGGAAGAACGTGTGCAATGAGTATTTATCGCATAATATTAGGTAATCAATCAAATTTATTCTTTATATAATATGTTGTCCTGCTTATATTACAAAAAAATATAATAATGATAAAATATTAGATAATTCTAAAAAGGTAATGTAGAAAACTTTTAGACCCTGAAACTATCAATTCATCTGTTATAAGCCAACAGTCATTCTTTTATTTTAAGCTCCCTCAAAGTAATAAGAGAAGCATACTATCTAAACCTAAATTTACAAATTCAATAACAAGATATGAAAATAATGCGGCATACAGTTATAGTCAACAAATGTTCACTCAAGTTAGTCATCACTCATTAATAATAAAATTATGAATTTTTTTTTAAACAACTCTGTTCTAATAACAAAAATCATTAATATATCATTACAATAAAAGGTTTTAGACTTCAGAATCTTAACTGAATTTAACTAAACTGTTTAAATGTATTCATTGATTATAAATTCTAATTTACAAAAATATTCTACATTATAGAGCAATATTTATACAAGCATTCAAGACTACTATACTTTAAATATTTTAGTTTAGAAATAATGCATAGAAATTTATTAACAGTATTTTAAATAAAAAAAGCACACGAGAAATAATTTAAAATTATATACTATGTGCTTTAATATCTAATAATTTAATATAGAAACTGTTTTGTAGGCTTAAATATTCAAATACTTAATAAAACAAGGGACAAAAATATTGTATATAACTATGGGTTATTTTGGTAAGTCCAATACTCGTCAATATACAGCACAGAATTGTAAATATAATAACTTCTACTTTCATATATTATAAAATGCATTTCATATAAAAATAATGTTATACTTTCAAATAAACACTTCAAAGAATTTCGTGACTAAATTATTATATAATACTGTACACCTCCATACAAGGTTGCTTATACGTGGACCACTATATATAGTTTATAAAACACATTTACTTACATAAAACATTATTCTTTATGATTTATATTTTAACAAAATATTAAGGGAAATTAAATTGTGTAATTTAAAATGGTTTAAACACAATTTTTAAATCTAAAAGTTTTTGCATATCTAAGATGAAATATGCTATGTATGTTAAAAATCTAAAGAATTTTTTTTAAGTTGTACATGTTGTACCTAGGCCAAATAAATGTTTTGAATAATATTAAGTCACAACTATTGCAGAATCATAAAACACAAGGAAATTTCTTCATTAAATTTACGAAATATTAATGTAGCTAATAAAATAAAAAAACAATTTATAAGTTACTTTGAAAATTGTATTAAATCTAAACATTAGTAATATGTCTACTTTGAGTAAGCACTTTTCTCTTAAATATGTCACATATTTTATAATTATATTTATTAAATTAAATCAACACATTAACTCATTATATTACTAAATTGTAAATTAGAAATAATTACAAAAAAAACCCAAATCCCTCTTGTCTAAGACATAGTTCCAAATTTATCATACTATGTACTATGTTTCAACTCAAGTCTGTTAACTATCTTTAGTAAGCATAAATATATTTACATGTATACACCTTTTTATTCAAAGTATATATTAATTATATTTACTTAATAACCATTAATTAATGGTTTTTGAAAAAATTAATTCATGAAAAGGTAACTAAAAAGTTAGAAATTTCGAAATATAGTTTATAATTAAGAAAATAAATAATGTATTTCATGTGTGTAATAGTATAATGAAAGAGTTATCAATTTGAATACATGCCAATATGAGTCATTGTAGTATATTTCTTTTCATTTCAAAATAAAAATTCAAGGTTAGGCTAAATTTTCAATTGAGAATAAATTATAATTATGGTGATACTTTATAAACCTAAATATTTATTTTTATATTGTTCATAATTAAATTTACACTAGGTATATTACAATTTAAGAAATTATATTTAAAGAAAAATTAAGTTTTTGTAAATTCAATAATATTCAACTTTTATAAAGGCCATACATATTTTAATTATTGAAATGTATGTATAAATACATTTCACAAAATATTTGTCAAGTGTGAAAAATTTTCAGTTGTCACGGATTTATAAAAGTACTCAAGCACCACTTTCTTGGATAATTAAATGTATTCACACATACTAAGATTTGGTACAAAGTATGTGTGAAGAAAGTGCATTTAAAAACTCATTTTTATATGGTCAATTCTAAAAATATCAAAAACCACATTAAACGATGGTAGGTTGAAAAGATTTTTTGGATTCTCGAAGGCTGAATAATAGTAGGAGGTACTGATAAGTGGAGGACCTGTACAATTTTTCAAGATAGCTGCTACTGATATGAAAGAAGATACAACTATTTTTCATATCTCAACCAAAATTCTTTCAATTAAGTAAATACATTATTAAAAAAAAAATTTAAAAACTTTAAATTGCATATTGATGTTCAATGTTAAAATTTAATTTTTGTAAATTGTAGTATTAAAATAGTTTAGTAAAACACAAATGTTGCACAAATCAATAAAAAAAAAAATTAAAAAAACTTCCTGGTCCTAATTATAATATACATTTACTTATCTCATATTTGTCACAATGTTTAATTATTTCATAATAATTTGATTTTATACATTAAGGTTGTTACATATTTATTTTAATTCAAGTTATATAAATACATTTAAATTACAAAAAATGTGTAATATATTATAAAATATATTGATTTTATATTTTAAAAAAATTGATGAATATATTTGTTTAACTATTATATTTTTTTTAATACCTAAATGTTTCGGTCACTATGTTTTAAAACAGGAACATTCATTTTAATAAAAACAAAATAAAACAATTTGAATCTATTTTTAGATAATTTAGAATGGGGGAGGATTATCACAAGTAAAAACACCTAAATTTTTAAATAAGGAAAATTGAAAAAATTAAAAGTTAAACTGTTAAACTAATAATTATATTACTTTTTGGCTTTTTCTATCAGTCATAACATTTTTAAAATAATTTAGTTTTATTTAACAATTTAAAGAAATTTGCAATTTTTTTATTATTATTATAATTGAAAAATATTTAAAAAGTTCAAACATTTATAACAAAGTTTCTCCCACGTTATTCATACCTACAGCATTTAATAGTAACTTTTTTTTTTAAAAGATCAATTTTTTAGTTCAATATAATTTATAAGTGGTACTGCAAATAGAAAAATAAATTACTATAATAGTGATATAAATATTCTTAAGTCTTAGAAATAGTTTCAGGCATAAGTTTCTGCTCCGAACTATCTATTTATTGAATACGTTTTAAAATTTATTATTTTAGGAAACCTATTATACAACAGCAACAGTGACTTCTCGGGTTTTTAATAATTATATCTTTAATAGACAATTTGAATTTACCACATCTTGAGGTATTCTCAATTGACATAAAGTCAAACATCCATTCCGCATCATTGTTTCATCATAGTTGTGATAGTCCATTCCAGTTAATAATGTTGTAATAATTCGTCGTTTAACTGTTATATCATTTAATAATAATGGCCGATCTTTATTTTTCACAATGTAAAATAGTGTTGCACTATAAAATTTTTACAAAATTAAAAAAATACTTTTTACAAAATATGAATTAATTACTAACCTCCCAGAAATTTGAATTAGTTTTTCTTTTACATATCTAGTAAGAGCTTCCAATACTATGTCAAGAGCTTGATCAATTTGTGTACACTGATCATACCTTAACAAGTGGTACAGATCATTTAAAATGTTTTGAAGTAGTTTTGGTTTTTCCATACATGAAGCAGCAGCATTGAAGATTTGTTCTTCGTTAGCGTCACCACTGATCTGTTAAAAAAAAACATTTACAATAAATTAAATTAATAAAAATATAACAAATATATTTATTTTAAATGTATTACAATTTTTGCAGGAATATCGTGCCGTCTGCAAGCGTTATGCTGAGTATGATATAAACCTAAAAATTCTAAAGGATTGTCTACTCGACACTCTAAACCAGGAATATCTGACTTCCTGCCACTCAATGACTCCATCATAGAATGTTCAGCAGTACCTATAATGTTAATACATACATAATAAATAGATTACACCAAAAACAAAAATAAGTACTCAACTTACCTTTTCCAGCCAAATTAGTACCAGATATGTCTAAAGACATAAGATTTGGAAGACATTTCACAATTAGTGCTAAAATTTTGTTTTCTTCTTTATAAACACCTTGATCTGGGAAAGTCTCCGTTTGTGATATATCTAAAACACTGGAAACACAATTTGACATTTATAAATAATAAAATGAAATTTACTTTTTATAATTCATAATATAGAAGGTACTTACACCAATGTTTGTAGGGAGCAGATATTCAGTATTGCGTCGTTGTTTTGCAAATGGGGCACATCGAAAAGTATCAATGTATGTAAGTTGGTAAGCTTAGTCAAATAATGCAGACTGCCAATACCTAAGCAATATGAGAGGTCTAAAACTCTCAACTGTGTAAGCTTGTCAAGTATGACACCCAGAAATATGTTGTCATTGGAAAATGGTGATTCTGCAATTGCTCGCAATACAAAATGTCGAAGATTGGGCGCCTTCTTGTAGATTTTTGTGGGGAGATCATCTAGAGTTAGTGGAGAGGGTGACAGCTTATTATAAGGAGTTATTTGCACATTTGGACCAATGGTCAATGAACGAAGGTTGGCAGCATGTTGGAATATATTAGTGTACGTTTTGTGCGTGAGATTCTGACAATTAGTGAGTGTAAGTTCATATAAATCGTGGTTTAACAGGTACTCAAGGCCATCATCTGTAATGCTCGAGTTACTTATGTGTACTGATCTCAGATTCGTCTTGGTTACATCTTTGAACAGGTGAGCAAAACGGTCGAAAATCTCACCACCATTGCTCTGATAAGTTTCGATGAATGGTTCACATATCTCACTTGGAAGAGCTAATCCATCATGTAGTGTATAACCATTAGGCATCTCCGTACACAGTGTGTCCAAGTTCCGTGCAACATACTTCAGACAGAGGCAGAACAGGGACTCTGGGACCCGTTCCTCTTTGTGTCTGAACTTGATCGGAATTAGTTGACGCTCGGTTTGGTACATAATATTGAGAACGATCAAATTGTTCACAACCTATGCAAGTCGATCAGCAACATTGTAGAAAGAGAACGAGAAGTGATAGGACATGGTTAAAATACAATTATATTGGGAGTAGAAATAAAAGTTCTTAACTATCGTCAGATAATTAATGGAATGTATTGAGTCTATCAAACCTTGCGAGTAGAGATTTGAAACCGTGGACAATGCAGCGGACGTCGAAATTCGAATGTCGTCTTACTGGTGGTTTACAAAACAATTGCTGAGTATACTTAAACATGAACTGTTTAAAATCGCATTTATATTAATGACATGACTACCTATTTCGGTAGGGTAGAAAGGAAAAATGTCGCAAACTTGCAAAACAATACTTACAAGTAACGAGAATTGGAATATCTTACCTAATTTTTTTTATTATTAATAAAACGCGAACGTTCTCGAACAATAACAATTTATCAGCTGTCCCAGTTATCACAGCGTCCGTCAGTGATGCCGGTGAAGTGACGTGAAATATCTGGTAATCTCGCTTGAATTATCGTGGCACGAGAGAGACACAGTACGCGCGTGCAACGCGATTAAGAGAGAGAGCAGTCGTCCTTTGTCGTGATAAGTTTGAATTTTATACTTAAAAGCCGTTGGAAGTCTTGATTTGAAGGTATCGGAAAGTGTATACACAGCCACACAGGTCACGGTCCTTGGCCCACATCGTGTTTACTGTTTACAGTACATTCCCAAAGGTCGACCGTTTAATAATAACTCGTCGAAAAACCCTTTCACCTTCACTCGTAAGAACGGGAATAACGCGTAATTTAATGCCCGATAAGTTAGTATACTTACCCGCGGTACGCTATCGACTAAAGATTTAACAAAAGGTCTCAACTCTCAATCTCGATGTTATTATCGCCATTAAACTACTTTAGATAATATTATATTTCCAAACTTTATCATAGCCCATTCTTTTAAGCGACATATTGTGTGAATTTCCACGGTTAACGATAAAAATAGAATAATACCGAAGTATTGAGATTATAAATCACTCCTATTGTAAGGTTGAGAGAGCCCGCCGCCGAGGGTACTAGAAAGTAGAAATTAGAAAACGTAGTTGAGATTTCAACATTCAAAATAACTTTTCTAACTCGAGTTTTTTTTTTCTCAGCGATGTTTTTGTGACATTCATTTTTTTGGATATAGTTAACCCATGTTTTTAGTTTTTTACTGTTTGTATAGAGTATAGACTATAGAATCTTAATGTTATGTTTCTTAATTTTTTTATATGCCTTAGATACCATGTAATAATAACAACACGAACAATAATTATCAAAAATCAATACAACACGTATAATATTAATCGTTCAAACGATCCTCGTAGCAAATGCACTGTCAAAAAAACATGGATAAGTGGATACCGCTTTCTGTACCTACATATCTGCCGTATGGATCACTATTATATATTATAGGAGTATTAAATTTGAATTTCGAATATAATGATAGGTACGAAAAACGATTCTGAACAGAGATGATTTGTCAGTCTAGGATATATATTTTAAATTGGGTGGTGAGAAGGTAGCTTATGTTTTAATGACCTGAATACACCAAAATTTAAGTTCTTTTATAATTATTATAAGCTAAACTTATAGAAAATCTTGTATTATATAACTCTTAGTTATTTATACAAAAATGTTTATGAATTAAACCTATAAAATAATTTGCAACTATTAATGACTAACGAATTTTTGTCAATATTTGAACTTCAAAAGCAAAGAAAAAAAAATTGTGCCTATATTCTTATAATTTCTGAATCACTATAAGACTAACTTATGAGGAACTTTATGTTAAATTTTCAAGAATTATGACTAAACCAAAAAAAATTATCGATATTTATGGAAAAAACTAAGCAAAAGCGAATATTTTAAATGCCTATAAATAGCATTAAAATAAGCAAAATATTTTGAAATTTTAATTATGTACTTAAAGAAAATGTCAATCTAAAGAACTGGTGAAATTTTCAAGTATCTATGACTTATACTTTTAAAATAAAAAACAAATATTGAAAATCGTTTAAGGATAAATCGTTATCGTTACGTGATTTCGCAAAAATTTAAAATTCAAACGCTCATAACATTTTTCCTATAATGAGGCCAAGAGTTTTCTCTATATCTTTTTAAAATCACAATATTATTGTTGAATTTTTTAACCTTTGGTATAAATACAAAAAAAATTATGAATTTTCAACTACAAAATTACTTATAGAATTTTCTCAATTATGACATAAATCATGAAAATTTGAACTTTTAACGCTTATAAAAAAAATTGTAACTAACAATTTTTGATTTTTTCAACTACAATGAGAAAAAACTAGAAAAAATAAGAAACCTTGTATTAAATTTTCAAGTTTTTTTTGTGGGCACTCAAAATTTTTTTATCAACACTTCAAAAATAAATACTTAGAAAATCGAAAATTTCAGTTGTCTATGAATAGCTCAAAAATAAGTCAAAATATTTTGAAAATTTAACTGTACCTACCTATATAGATAACGCTTATATAAACATTTGGTGAAAATTTCAAGTACTTGCAGTGATTAGTTTTTGAATTATAAGATATAACTATATAAAAAAAAATCGATTTTGTCGAAAACTGCGCAAAATTTCCGTTTTTCCGTCACTTTTTTTTTGTTTTTCCCGATTTTTTTTTTTTTTTTTTGAAAACTCTAGAAAATGTTTACTTTAAACCTCTATAATACACCAAGGAATAAGGATATTCACTTTTCCATCGGAAATCACTCCCAAAGTTTGAAATTGAAGCATTATTTCGACGTCATGCTGTACACAGACACAAACATAAACTGCATACACACATTATTGTAAAATCAATACATTCATCACTTCGTTCAGAATCTATAATACCAGTGAATTATAACTTGAATTAGTAAACATTACATTTTATTCAAATGAAAATTAAAATGAACAAAATTACGATTTAGTCGGCCTCAAATGTACTAAAACTTAACTACTAACAGGCTCGATTCAACGACGTTACCCTTATAAATGGCTCAAATTACCTTACACTGGTCAAGTAGCTAATGCGAGTTTCAACTGACGAGCGACAAAAATTGCGCACAATAACTATAATCCGAAATCATAATTCAGTTGTTTGGAAGGAGAAACGTAGGCGGTTAGCACGAAAGCGACGATGCGCACAACGTAATACCTATACATAGTTGAATAAACTGTTGATAAAAAAAAAAGCGTTAAGATCAATAACTGTACAAATGTTGCATATTACTCAGGCTGTAATTTTCCGAATAACTTGAAATTTATAAAAGTATCATGTACATAGTATACTGGTTAACCCGTCACCCGTGTACATTTTAAGTCATAGGTAAGTATATAATAATAATAATAATAATAATATAATTTGGTCAGGTTCTTTAAATTATCCGCTAGATAGTAGCACATAATCTGTTTTATTTTGATATTTAATTAATTTTAGTTATTTTATTATCTCTCTAAATAAAAGAACGAGTACTTTAATAATAATTAAAGCAGAGCCGAACCTATTTGAGTTATCGAATTGAAATTTTGAAGATAGAATTGTGCACTAAGAAAGGATTTTTCAAAATTTTTATATTATAGGGTTGAAATCGGTAAAAATAAGTTTTTTAATTTTTTTTTTTTTTTGTTTGTTTATAAATTGTTGCTATTTGTTTTAATAAAAATTGGTTGTAATAATAAAGTGATGAATGTGTCAACACTCAACATATAAGTCAGGTTATTTATGTTGTTATATCAACTATATTAAAAACCAAGAGATGGCACATTATTGTATTTTATCCACTGCGCGTAGTAAAAACATTGATATGACTTTGAAACTAAGGATTAGAAATTATAAACTTACGTACACATTTCGCAGAGTCCGCGATCCACCACAGGTCAATAAAAATGTGTAAACATTGAATACCGTCAAACCGAATATTAAATAACACATTAAACAAAGTTTGAATCATATTATAGAATTGGCATTTTTAACGGGCAACGAAGTGCACGGGGTCAATCTATAAAAGCAAGTCCCGATTTTTTGTCACACATACAATCCACACTGTTCATCGTATCGTCACCAAATATATTACTGTTATACCTGCAGATAGTTTGCTGGAGTTTTAGTTAGGAAACATGTCCTATATTTTGATATTTTCAAATTTTTACAGAGCTATGTTATTTGTATCTAAACATTACATTATTGGTGTGAAAACAAAACATATCTACGTGTTCCTATAGTACCACTAGTACCAGTATGTGTATTTTTATTTCATTTATTATGAAAGTAAGAATACAATTAGTTACACAAAAATACAAAATAAGTGTCTCTACTATAAAATTTGAATTTTGGCGTATACCTATGCATTATATATTATAATATATTAAAATAATTGTTTAAAACGTTTAAACGTACCTAGTTAAGCAATCGCCCACGACCCATCTCAGAATGTGTGTATAGAATCGACGATGGATCAATAATTGACATATATGAGATGTGACAACGGCTCGGTGCTTTGATCGGTCCTGCGGGGTTTGAAGCATACATCACTGCGTTCTAATTACAACTGGCGAACTTAATCTTGAGATTCGAGTGGAAAATAAGTTAAAACGCATCCAAATATTCAATAATAATAATAACCAATAGAAAAATAGAATAGTACGTCAGTAACGCGCTGATTGGCTGTATGATGCGAAGACCCACAGAATGTCATTCCCAATGTTGTTGTTTAATAATCATTATTATTAATATTCGTCTAACGACGTTATAATATTATTATATAATATATTTTTCCGGGTGTAAGAATAATGATATTAATGTGAGAAAAAAATTGTTTTTATTATCTAGAAGTATATTAATTAAAATTTATTAACGCCTTAAATTATTATTATTTCGCGTTAGGTATAAGGTTTATATTAATTTTTATTTTTTTATTTTTATTTTTTTTTCTTTTCAAAATATAATAAATTATTTTCAACATTTTTTTTTTATTTTTATTTTATTTTTTCAAAATATAATAAATTATTTTCAAAATATAATTTTTATTTTTTATTTTTTCAAAATATAATAAATTATTTTGAAAATATAAAAAAAAAAATCATAAAAGTATTTTGAAAATTATTTTGAAAATATAAAATATATTTTGAAAAAAATTTATAAAACAAAAAAAAAATCATAAAATTATTTTGAAAATATAAAAAAAAAAATCATGAAAATATTTTGAAAATATAAAAAATAAAATCATAAAAATATTTTGAAAATTATTTTGAAAATAAAAATAAAAAAATTTTATGATAACTAAATATTCGTGATAATATATATTGCGGGATAACTAAAAATTCGTGATAATATATATTGCGGGATAACTAAATATTCGTGATAATATACATTGCGGGATAACTTAATATTCGTGATAATATATATTGCGGGATAACTAAATATTCGTGATAATATATATTTCAGGATAACTAAATATTCGTGATAATATATATAGCGGGATAACTAAATATTCGTGATAATTTATATTGCGGGATAATATACATTGCGGGATAACTAAATATTCGTGATAATATATATTGCGGGATAACTGAATATTCGTGATAATATATTTTGCGGGATAATATACATTGCGGGATAACTAAATATTCGTGATAATATATATAGCGGGATAACTAAATATTCGTGATAATATATATAGCGGGATAACTAAATATTCGTGATAATATATACAGCGGGATAACTAAATATTCATGATAATATATTTTGCGGGATAACTAAATATTCGTGATAATATACATTGCGGGATAACTTAATATTCGTGATAATATATATAGCGGGATAATTAAATATTCGTGATAATTTATATTGCGGGATAATATACATTGCGGGATAACTAAATATTCGGGATAATATATATAGCGGGATAACTAAATATTCGGGATAATATATATATAGCGGGATAACTAAATATTCGTGATAATATATATTGCGGGATACCTAAATATTCGTGATAATATATGTATGTATTAATTTTTTTTGTCACTTGTTTTAGTTTTGATAATAATTAAAGTAAAATGTGTATTAGTACATTAATAAATACTAAAAAAAAAACATCAAAGAAATTCATTCCTCACCAATTTATTACACATTGGTACACCTATAAATTTTATATTTTATTGTTGTACTTATTTAAAATTCAATACAAATACTATTTAATTTTTTCATTAATTATAGGTATATATTAATAAATATTTTTATCTGAATTTACTAATGTATTGTTACTAGTATTATTACGGTAAACTATTTTCCAATCAAAAATTTAACGCAGTAGGTACGATAAAATAACCAGGAAACTATTTTGTCGAACTCGACAAAATACGTACAACAGAAAATTATCTTATTTTTATTTTATATCTGTATAAAGATATTTTTTAATTATAATTAATATAACATGTATAATAAATTTACCTGTAGATATAATGTTCTAATATATAGGTCAGTAAAGAGTTTAATAAATAATTATATGAAGCAATTGTACTTACTTTTGGTCAAAACGCTTATACACTTTACACACTTTATACTTATACAAACGTAAGGAAAATAATGATAACGCTGAACACGATGAATGCAATGAGTAACCACCACTATCACAATTAATATAACATTGTAGATGCATCTAAATTGCATAACTAACACGCCGTGTTGGGCGGTGACATTTTTACTAGGTTGTAGATATAATTAATAATATTATAATAGAGATAATGACAATATAAATCTACGGACTATAAGATCTTTAGTTCATGTGAGTTGTGACAAAAATCATAATGAAGAAGGCCATCAATGTATAAACAATTTATAAAGTGAGTCAAATTAGCATACTTAGATTTTAAAAACTTAAATACCTAGGTATATACTTTTTGAGATTCAGATATTGCGTTTGAGTTGAACGAAAAATAATTCATACACACCAAGTTGAACAATTATACTTAAATAAAAATTGTATTTATAGTAATTTTGCACCAACTAGGACCACCCAAATTTTGATTGTACTTCGGATTTTGGAAAACTTGAATTTTGGTGACCCCATTCCAACACAACATCCAACCTATTTTTGTTTTACTGTAAATCGCTAACTTTGTGATAACTTTTAGTCTGCAACGTTGTGGTGTTGTGTTATATATTCGTAATCGTTGCCGGTCAATTTTAAAACTAAATTCAGACAAAAATGAAAAGTAATAATTGTATGTACAATATAATTACACAAAAAAATATTTATAACAATATATTATTCATACTAGTTTTTAACTATAATTTTTTTTTTTACTGAATTCATATTTTATAGTTATTTTTAAATTGACACTCATATCATATATTATTAAAATATAGTTATAACCTATATAAAATTTATAATATTATTAGAATATATGTAACTTATTTCAAACTTTTACGTGATTTATCAAAAATATAATCACAATCCATAGTTTGGATACCTCATCTGAGGTATAATAATTATGGTGAAACTGCAGTCTTCACTTACTAATGTATACACAACGCAACGAATAAGCGTATAAATATAGTTATAAATAGTAATGTTTACAATCAAAATTATTTATAACACCTATTTTAATATTAATATTTTTAGTAAATGTAATTAATTATTATATTGGTAATAGGTACATAGGTGAGAAAAACAGTATATAAATATATATGTATATATTTTAGTAAACTTTATTATTATTTCTAAATAATTCTTACTTACACACAGACATATATCATATATATTATATTTATATGTACATTGTACATACATTTTTATAAACGAAATTGGTAGGTAATATTATATGATGTGAGGGGAGGGTAATGATTACAGATCAGATATTCACCCATGGCGACAGAATCTTTTGGGCCGTCCCAAAATTCGTATTTACAATATAATATATAAATTTCAATTTACAAATGTACATTCCATACAAAATCAAATTTTTACAATTATAATGATGATAATAATAATACAAATAATAATAGTAATATAGATAATAATAATAACAAGTTTCAAGCATCATCTGATTATACACGATTTAATCAAATACGATTTATTTAATATATTATAAAAACACTATTGTTGATCAATTATCATAAAAGATTACAGTATAAGGTTTCTAATGTTTCTATGTTACTATTATTATGATAACATAATTATGTGATATATGCTATAAAGCAAAAAACTATAATAATATGTGAGATACTATTATTGTGATATAATAAAAAGATACTTAAAATTAATAAAATTATTTAAGTTCATTTAGATAACAATAAAAATATTTTCGGTGGTTTTTGAGAAAAGTAAAATTTGCTTTTAATAGGAACGCATCATAACTGTAACGGACGGAAGAAGAAACAGTTTTTTTTCGATTAAGTACTTGCTCGAATACATAATCATAATATTATGTCCTATCTGCATTTATTTGTAATATATTATAAAAACCATTAAAAACAGTACGTAGTTATATTTTTTTTTAACAAAAAACGCAGAGTAGACAAATTCAAAAGTAAACGTTTTACATGCAAGTTATGTAATAAATGAGAATCACATTTTGTATGAAAATCAGGATTTACAGATTTTGATAAATATTATAATATCCGTCTATTATACGCTAACGCTAGTGTGATAGATCGCAAAAACAAGATATTATTATGGCCTATTATTAATTATAATAATATAATTTAATGGAGTTTGAAAAATATGTAAAAAAAAGTATATAACTATATGAACCAACGAAGAATTAATGCGATTATGGATGTGTAGTACAGTGCAAGAAGGCGATAAAATTGCATTATTCCCTATATTGACGTACTTAACTAATGGTAACTATATGGGAATTATTAACGATTAAGTTGCGGAACGATAGAGGCGGAACACTACATATTGTGCTGTATAATAATATAATATGATAATAATAAAACGTTTGTACATGAGACGAAAAGAATAAGTTTCCCGTTTAGAGATTCTAATATAAAATGCAAACGGATAAAAACACAACGGGCTTCCATCCAATAATAATTAAACATTAATTAATTAATTATGATTATATCACAGTAAAAATAATTTAAGACAATTAATTTTTTTTTATTTTTCATAATAATAACTATTTCGGACGCCATCAACGTGGTGGGTGGTTATTGGTCCCACCACGGTCTTCGTCTCATACCGGATCACTATTCCTGACCACCGAACACATCATCATAGAATCTTGAGACAGATCATCTAGGGACGACGTTTCTGAGGCTATAAAAAAAAAACGAAAATTAATACAAATCACAAAAACTATTGAACGTTTCAATATCATATTTTTATAACGGGACTCCGTTTAAAAATCAACTATTATTGTTTACCTGGATTTTGGGGTATATAAATAGGAGATCCTCTCTGGTGCGAATGGTTCGACGACGGAGGCTGTTGAAACGAATACGTGAGGTGTAGATTTATGTGCCGGTTGAAATGATTTTCAGAACCGTTTTGTTGATGGTGAACTGTAAAATGAAAACAACGTTTTATCATCGTGATCTGCATATATAAATATAATAGGAATTTATTAATAGCCTATAATAACGTATTGGTGTAACGATAAAGTAGGAGGGCTGAAAGACTTGGCCCTCAAACACGCGTTTTTAACCCATTCGGAATTAATCACAAATAGTTGCAAATAAAAAATTGGTTCCTTTAGTTGTACGAAAATAATTAAAGTATACGATTATAAAATACTAAATATGATTATTGCTGAATAACTAATATATATTATACATTATTGTTTACATTTGATTTTTGAGAATTAATATTTTGTGTAAAGGGGTACCATATGACTCAATAGGTTATTTTTAACTCTGATTTTCTATGGCTATAATATAATTCCAATATAACCACGAACTCATAGTTACACCCACCCTAATACGGTTATGACAATTACACTGTAACTAAAAGATTTAAAAAAATATATACTATTCTTATAAGGTGAATAAAAAGTCAAATATAATGTCATCTAATACCGTTAAGTACGGTGAAAATTTGAATTTTAAAATGCTTATTGTGAAATACTTACGTAATCCAGATGGAGCGCTTTTCACTTTTCCGGTGTGCAGATGCTTTTTTTGTCTCGCTCTAGAATTTTGAAACCACACTTGAGTAACTCTTTTGCTCAATCCAGTAATTTGCGCTATCCTTTCCAGATCTTGCCCGTCGGGATTAGAATCCAATTGAAAATTAGCTTGTAGCACCTGCAATTGTTCTTCGGTAAATGTGGTCCGTACTCGTTTTGCTTTATTCTTGCTGTGATAACTTTCAGAATCTCCACCCTCTGGAAAAAAAAATAATATTAGTTTTGACGTTTTATATAAATATATATATTATAAGAATATATAATATTCTTAACAGTTATTTATTAAAAGAACATCAGAGAACTAATAATGTAATCCCATCGCCACAGACATTACGTCTAAAAATATCTACTAGTTTAGACATGTAGAATTTACCAGTAAAAATGTACGTAAAATTAGGTGGTAAGTTGGTAAATACATATTTTAAATAATTTTTTTCTGTCTGTATGATTTTATCAATACAATTTATTTCAGAAATTGTTCATATCGTCATTAATTTATTAATAATTATAATTTATAATTCACACCATTAGTAACAAAATATAAAATAATATATTTTAGGTATAACTGATAAGTAATATAAAAGTGTAGTAATAAAATATAATATACTAAAATTTAACTGTGTGGATAAATAACGATATTATTGATGATATTAATTTTAATTTTTTAATACAGAAATGTTTCTATTTTCAAAATGTATAAAATGACTAAATACAATAATATCACATAAATGTATGTGCGTAGGTATATTATTCAAATTAAAGACTACCAGAATAGTAATTTAAAATATAACATATTTAAAACGTTTAAAATTAAGAGTCACTCGATTTTAACAGGGGTAAAAAAAATAACCTACATATCTACATTTACTCGTAAAATTTGTCGGGTAAATATAACGAGCGCACATCTCTTCCTACAACTCGGTCATAAACTATTTTAATTATAACTCGGTTACATGCAGTATTAAATGTTTGTTACACTATATTTAAAATTTGTATTGATATAAATAATTAATTTTGTGACAATATTACACCGCATTGTGCAATAGCCAATAATATATTTAATGTAATACTCGAGTTTTGGTTGTTCGAGACCAAAGGCAGAAGATCATTTCAACCATTGCCAGTATTTTGCCCTGTGATTGAAGGATATATGTATCGTAATTACAGAGGAGGACTTGACCCTTATGAACGCGATTCAGCCGGATGTTCGGGGTGCTTTATACAATCATTATATTCAACCTTCGTGACTGTGATTTGAATAGCCAACCGCGCGCAAAATTATATGTCTATACAATTTATTTAATAAAACAGACACGCACTCGGTCATGAATTGTAGATATTGAAATGTCAACTAAAACATGTCGATATATTATATATATATATTCTGGAACCAACACAAAATATGAATAATATATGGATGTATACAAAAAAAAAACTATTTATATTTTACTATCTCAATACCGGAATTAAAAATGTTATAAATTTGAATTGTTGAATATACAATTATGAATATACAGTTTCTTAAAAATTCAAACATTTAAATTGAATTTGAAATGTATTAATAATTTTAGGTGTTCATGGTGAGGTATGTTCATATTCAAGTGCGTATTGGATAACAGATGTACGTATTAAAGATCGGAAAAAATAATTTAATATTTTTCCCAAAAAATTAGTACTTTAATTTGAAAGGATTCGCCTAGTACTTAGATAGGTATATTAAAAAATGTATACGACACGAACACGGTTTGGAATATTGTGACTTGTATATATACGCTACTATATATAGCGAGAATAATATTATACCGTGCAGCCGATCGGCGTTCTCGAATGTAAACGCGTTTACTATAATATTATCGTAATTTCGGAGATGGCACATCACGGGGTATACATTATACGCTGAACGTGCTCTATATATTTCTGTACAGATCTTTTTAGTGATTTCAGTACTATATATTTATACAGACGGAAGCTGTGTTCGGTGCGAATTGAATCAGAAAAACGGCGCATATAGACTTCTTTTTCAAAGGCGGCGATGACATCATTGTGGGCGGCAGAGGCGAGAGTAAACGCACGGGGTGGTGTTTTTCCTCCCGTATGGTTGTATACATATATATATATATTTTTTTATCGTCGGAACTATATAATATTTGATTATCGCGGGTAAATTCGATTTGGCGCGGCGATTTCACGGTTGACGGATAAACAATGGGACCCCATTCGTTCACGAACCCTTAACGCGTATACGCAGATACACACACACATATAACGATATAAGACTACGAAATTGACCTAATTAAACTCAAATTCGGGGTCACTGAAGGGTCGGTCGAATCTCGAGAGAACACGACCGTCACCGAGGCATCTTTAATTGGACCAAATTTAACCGAAATCAAAGGGCAAATAGGCGAATTCATATGTGTAATATGTTTAATGTACCTACATGTTAGTAGCGATTTTGATATAATGACAATGATTATTTCTCTAAGTCGATAACGATATTTTCTAGTCAATTAAAATAGTAACTGTTTCAGACAACGTTGATTTATCCATATACATATATAAATAATAAATATATTACATAGTATGTATGTTATCACGAATGTTAACAAATGTAAATATTGTAGCAAATAAAAATAATAATTGTTACCTACTACTTATACAATATAAAACCAATATTATGGTTCATGTTTGTTTTATAATTTCAACAAAAGTAGAAAAAAAAATTACATAAAAAAAAAATTAATTTATAATTTATATTTAATTATTTACCTAGCAATAATTATAATATTAGCAAACAAATGTATTTTAAAATATAAATATCATGAAATTTAATGATTCGTTTTTTTCTTAAAATTCATTATACTTAAAGCTAAGCCACAGAGTTAAAAGTATAAGAAAAACTATGTGAAAAGCTGCTGAAGGTGGCATAGTTACTTGCTTAACAAAACAAAATATGTTATACTAATCATAACTTCCTATATTACTCACTCAAATTGGCTCAATTAAAGTTCCCTAGATTCAATTTTGAAAATAGGATGCTAACATAATAATATATAGTACCTACCTAAAATTAGTGTTAGCAGGTGATTATAGCCTTTGATCGAATCTGCCTTTAATTATGTATAAATATATAAAAAACGTACTATATATATATAGAAAGAAAGAGAGTCCGGTACTCGTGTTAATAATTTAACGTAGTATGGAAATCGATTTGGATTCAAAAATGATCAAACACGAATTCGATTTTATCCATCTCTATGAATATTTGGTCATGTAAGCGTAGTATAATATCCGAGTAAATAATATTATATTATTATGGGACTAAACAGAAGCAAAACGGTGAAAAAATCACTGAAAAGCGTATTTTTTTGTTTTCGTTTTAACAACAATATATAATGATAATAGAATAGGTGCGTACCTGACGAGCTTGTAGTACCGCCATCCACGATGTCCAAGTAATGAGGTTTGCATAGAACACGACCTTCGTGCAGAGCAAACTCTTCTCCCGTGTTCAATTGACGGTCGCAGGCGTCACACCGGAAACACGCCAAATGGTAAACGTGATCCCTGGCCTTTCGCACCCAATGCGAAGCGGAAATACCTTTCGAACACTTTGAACACACGGTGCCGAAACTCCTGAAACAAAAACACAGTACGATATTATAACCAGTTGCACGATTATACAGAAACTTAATTTGTATTTAAATAAAATGTACATTGTACTTAATTGTTTACTGTGATTTTTATTAGTTACAGTGAAACTCTGTAGCAATATTCGCAACTTTTATAATACAAGCATATAGTATTACCTATATTAAATTACATTACAAATTACCTTTTAAAAATTGTAATTAGATTACTTTTTTTGATTTGGTAAAGTTATAATGATTTGAACTAACAAAATAGTTCAGTTATACAATTTAAGTTACTTTTTATTTTAAAATTATCACTGGATCTTAAAGGATATTGATACATTGACTAAGTAATTATAATCAAAAAAATTATAAAAAATGTTTATTTAAGAACAGTGATTGCTTAACATATTTTTTCCTGTATTTTTTAAATTTAATTTAAACAACAAAGTATTTTCCAAATTAGGTACTAGATATTTATTAAAAATAAAAATATTTGATCAAATAGTTATTACAATAATTTAACTTTAAAACAAAAAATCGTATTTACACGATATATTTACATACCTCTATTATTAATTGGTTTTTGAAAAAAAAGTAACCAGTAATTTAATAATTTTACTACAAAAATTGAAAAACGAAACTTAAATTACGTAGAAATTACTTACAATTAAATATGGTTATTTATTATAAAATTATTTAAAAATTAATTTCGTTAGAGTAAATTTTAACTCAGGTCAAGTCTCCAACACTGCATAAAATATGCAATAGTCAAGCAATATAAACGATTCAAGTTTGAAACCTTGTGTACATTCGTTTGCAGAAATTATATACACTCGCCCGGACTTGTATTGCAATAGGTACATATTATAATATAATATATCAAAACTGAGTTTAAAAATAAATTACGATACGATATTGCGATTATTATACTTGTATTATATATTATGTACAGACTAGACTTATACCTAACCTAACTCATCGCGGACATGTTGCATTTTCATCGCAGCCCTTCAACCCCAGCGTGCACAATCGCGTTGAAGCTTCCCGCAGAACACATAATAATATAATATACGCGTAAATGCGTAATCATTAATCGCATAAATCGACATCCAGCTATGGCTAACGTTGACGTGCCGTTCTTTGAACCGTATACATACATAATATTATATACACACAATACGTGCCAATACATGTATATATATGTACATAATTTGACGTTTCCGCGTCAACTGCGGCGATGTAGTTAATTGCACAAAGGCTACATAATCCGTTATATATATATATATGTATAGAGTACGTACGTATGTACACGTATATATTATTCAACGTCGAATTTCCTATTTAACCGAACAAACATTTCGCAAATGTCATAAAGGCCACAGCTACGGTCTGGGTGTGAACGCATCGATTGCGTCGTATATTAATAATTAGGGGTGGAAATGTAATGCCCTAAAAAATCAAACTAATGTACCTATAAAATGCCTATTTTTTTTTTTTTTATCAAAAAAATATATTTTATCAAATCTAAAATAAAATGCAGGGCTATTATAGGTACATATTTTTAAAACTTTTGCATAGGAACATTTAATAAATAATAAAGAATTATTCTTGCTTAATTTTTCGTTGCCATTAGTCTATAGATTTATCATATGAATATGTTTGAAATATTACGATTGAAAAATAATTTGATTTAATTTTAAAACTCTTGTTAGAACTTTGCAAAGTTATTTTTTAAAATAAACCTAACCTAATCTTTAAAAATACAATTAAAAAATCGGATTTGTTAAGAAGTACACGAAACGTGTATGTTTAATACTAGCATCTCATAATCTATAATCTTAACTTTGGAAAATAGTAGTATACAAAGTGCACTGAAACCCCAGTCATAATAAATTAATAATAATACATTATAAGTACGTTACGGTCATCGGGCTGTGGTTGTCTAGACCAAATATTATATGAACCCATTGTATTTGTGATACATCATAATCTAGAATAGTTTAAGATTATTAATTTAAAACAGTGAATGTATCTTAAATATAGGCATTAACACGAAATATCAAGTTATAAATAGTAATTATTAGAGTTTTAAATATACCTAATTAATTAAATATTTTTAAGCCATAATATTATTAAGTCCTGTAGGTATAAAATTTATATTTTTAAACTATTTTGAATCCTATTTGACAAAAACGTCATCCTTGGAGTTTAGTGTTGGGCGTGACCGGAAAAGGTGAGTGACAATATACATTATATTATACATATTAGAACTGAAATGAAAAAAACACGAACTTATACAACTGAAAAATAAGTTGTATATTTTTCATCGTTTTTAAAATATCATTTCTATTAAGAGAATATATTATTATAATATTTTTAATTAGATAAATATATGCAAAATAAAATGTAACAAATTGAATACCATGCTAAATAATTTTGAGATTGTAGTGAATCGTGATATTACGTCATTATGATAATTAAAAAAAAAAATTAATCATAAATAATAGTATATTGATGTATTAATTTGTGTGATTAGCAAAAAAAGTAAATTCAGGATCAAAATTCACAATGTTTAAAACCTATAGATACTTAACATGCATAATAGCATACTACAATATAAATCATACTTTTATGAAATCTAAAAGTTTATTGATTTTTAAGCTACCATATTATTGTATTATATTTCAGAAACCAATACCTACATAATTTTTATATCTGTAAAATAAAATATTATATTTTATACCGAACATATATTGTAGTGAATATTACTGATTATATGGAACGAGTATAATGCATAGTCTCGATAAAAATAAATAAAAACAATAGAACTGTAGTAAAACGCCTATATTATAATATAGATAAAGAAGAAATCTTTTTGAGTAAAGTTTTTAGAGGAAAATAATAAGAGTTTTATTTTTTTCCGTTCTGGGAATGTTTATATTGTCCTTGTAATATGCAAATAACGGAAGGAAATAAACCTTGCGATTGCAAAGAAAAAAAATGAGAGGGATCGACAGAAAGAGAGAGGGGGGTGAGAGAATTTGGTACGGATGAAAAAAAAACCAGGCGTGTATATGAGGGTATAGAACCGTAGTAGGAAAGTTTCATCCGGTTGAGCGCGTGTGCGGGCGTGCAAAGGCGGTTAATCCAATTGGCCATCCAATCAGCTCTGGCAAAGACTATCCCTCCCCCCCTGACTTGGTCGTTCTCCGTCTGCCTCTACAACCACCTTAACAAAAACCACCCGAGCTACGAGGGATAAATAATATAAGTCTCGACGTAAAAACGCACAGGGCTCGTTTGTATGTGCGTACAACTGTGTGCGAATTTATATGAAAACATAGATCATATTTTTTCGGGATACTTAATATAAACGTTGCGATTCAAATAGTACATCAACATATTATGTAGTTATACATAATTCAGTCGAGATTTTCCAAAGAATGTATAATTTAAAATTATTTAAGTTATAACATATTCGCAGACTGCAGTTGAACTCAGTTAACTCGTTAGGTCGAAAAAATTATTGCGAGAAAAGTTCCTCTCTCATTAAAACCGTAAAATTTTAAGATTCCTCCATTAATTTTTCTGTATACAATTCACGTAACCTACAACGTTTTTTTTCATTATTTTCAATTTAAGCATAATTAACAAACTGTGTCAAATCTCTGATTTTAATTTTAAATCTTTGAATATAATATTCGAATTGCTAAAAGCAAAGTACAAAATCGAACCCAGTGAGAAAATAATTCTTTGTCGGAGCAAATGACTGAATCATCTAAAGGCACTGTATTAATTATGTTAAATAATTAGATTAACCGATAAATATTGATTTATCTCAACAGTTAGTATATAACTCAGTTGTGTAGAAAAATCTAAAACATAATATTTTAATTCAAATAACAGTTGAAGTTATTTTTACACAAAAAATTTTTAAAAAAAGATCTACAAATACTAAAAATTCCCAAAAACTATATTTATTTAAAGCAGAAGTGTTTATTAAATATTAAATATTATGTATTAAAATGCAAAATTAAATAGAAAAAAATGTATATGTAAATATTACATAATATGATTTACTTATTTTTACTTTTAATGCAATATATTGCACTTCCAAGTTCCAAGTCATTCGTTTTAACAATCAAGACATGTATTAAAAAAATATCAATGAATGTTAAAAATGTTACAACTATTTATTAACAGTTGAACTTGTATTTAAAAACGATCAAGCTTAACTTGGCAATTTTTTGTATACAATTGTTTATCACTAAATTAAAATTTAACACTTATATTTTATATAGTGTTAGTTTGACATAAATCTGTTCAGTCCCACAAAAAAAAATCGAAATATTGTACGTAGAAGTTTAAGCTAAACAAATTTTGCTGTTCGCGCTGGCATATTGTATTATATTGCGTGCACCAGAACCGTGGTTGATTAAACTTAATATAATATTACACACGTGTGCAAGTGTGTGTATACAACCGTATACGGCGGTGGTGGATAACGTCATTATTTATGCAAGTTCTCTGTACATTATTATTATTATTATTACTTTATACCGACACACGTTGATATTATAATACGCGATATACAGACTGAATAATATCCAAACTGTATAAAATACATTATTATTACGCATGTATATCCCGACCCCGCCGTCCTCCTTTAAAACTTAATATAATATTCGTATCGGCGACAAACGAAAAAGTCGTCGTCGGGTTTACCCACGTATATACACTGCAGCTTCTACAGTTTTCGAGATTATTATATTACACGATCCACGCTCCGAGGCCGTCGCTCGTCCGCCGCGGATCTGCGTATATAATGGCATTACGACGTGCGAATAACAAATATATAATATATATATAAACGACAAATGTTGAACGAGAGAGAGAGAGAGCGAGCAAGAGAGAACTAGAATCGTGACCGGAATTATTCTTTTCATCTTGTCGTCTCAAACGGGTCCGTTCTTTAAAACAACAACAAAACATAAATAATAATATCGAAACTTTTCCGTTGACGGGAGCTTTTGTGTATATAACGCGCGCGCGGACGACGAGACACATATTATAATGTAATATTATTCTATACCTCGGCGGAACGTGGCCTGTGTATTGATTGACAGTCTATACTTGTTATTATTGTTAGGATTATTATTATTTTATTGAAACTTCGCGACCGTATACACGCAGCGGAGAGACGAGAGAATACGATAATCGTGTTCTGAGACGAGTCTGCAAATTCAATCACAAAAATATATGCGTATGTATAAAGAGGGATTTCACAAACTCTCGCCTTAATATTGTTCGAAATTGTCTTCTTAAACGTAATAATATGGAATTAATTAATTTAAAAAAAAGAAGAATCACTCAATTTCCCAACCATATTCCCTCTGCGTACGCAATTCAAACTCAGTGAGTGACAATTTAAATCTAAACGTCTGCTGCAGTTAAATAAAATGAAATAAATACATAGTACCTACACGACAGTACGTTTATTTATAACGAAAATTCGATTATAGTAGTATCAAAAATGAGTAAGCGAGTAAGCTCCGTCACCCCTCATTGCCATACTAATAATATCATTATATAATATGTATAATATATATGTAGTAAGTTATAATGAATACGACTTGTATACATAAAAAATAAAAATAAAAATGTAATCTTTGTATACTTAGTCACTCTACAGGGAGTTAATTTAATAATCCAAAATGCAGGGGTTGTTTTCATTTTATTCGAAAAAATTTCTTCTCCAAAGACCTTAAAAGTAAATGTTTAAAATTGTAATTTATTAGACAAACGATTACAATTCGAATTAAAAATTAAAAATCGTGTATAACTGTAGAGTTTTTTTCGATATGAGACCACTTTTCAAAAAATATATTTTTCTAATTCTTAACAACCGAATGTCAAATTTATACGATTTATCAGTTTATCTGTATTTTATTTTTATTATTATTATTATTCAGTTCAGTTCAAATATTTTGATAACGAACGTATGATAATAAAATTTATGATTGTGCACAATATGTACCTACACGTTATAATATAAAATTATTTTTTGTATGTGCACGTATGTGATCTAATAAAATGACTGAATGAGTTGTGAAGAAACGCTCTCGGCAGGATTGATATTTTCAAGAGACGGGTTTTATTATTTATTCAAAAAAGTTTGACGGTGATAATAATAATCATAACAAAGTGGCTGTGGGAAAATTTTATCAAAATAAACCCCCTGTTTGTTTAGATACCTAATAAAAATACGAAAGAGAAAAAAATAAACGGCCATCTCGACGCTAGCGTGTCAGTCGGTGTTGCATGCATGTAGGAGTATGCTCGCCAGGGGTACTTAAACGCGTACCTATAGACGTTTAAGTCTCTCACCATTAATTCAATGCATACGCCAAACATAGTTCGATCATGAATCACGCCGTGCTTATTGTAATAACGTCATTATTATATTTGTGTTTACAAACTCCATGTGTAGAGTGTAAACGACATACACATGTCACTAAAAAATAAAGTTATTATTCAGTCTTAATACAATAACATAATATTATTATGATCAATGATCACATTATAACATACATTCACATGGATTTGAAGAATAATAAATCTATTATTGAATCTAATTCTAATAATATGTAGGTGTAAGTTAGGTTATAGTATATTATATTATCTCTCTATCGGATCAATTAAAACGATTTATTTTACGTCTTATTGATTATCTTCATTGGGTATATAATATTATCATACAATATAGGTACCTTCTAAAAACTTAAAACATATTTTTTTTATTTTATGATTAAAATTTAGATCTAATAAAATTTGCGTCTATTCAAAATAAATTACATTTTTACAATTTTCTTCAAAAGATGGTTCGTCGCAATAACAGTAAACAATTATTCACTAACAATAATAATAATTTTTTTTCTTCATATAATCATTATTTTAATGCTCAACATCTTTATCGGCTTCATCGCTTTACCCGTAGTTCATATACAACCATCCAAGAGTGCGAGTTATAATATTTATCATTGATTCTCCATCAAATTCTAAATATCACGTAAAAATCATAAATATAGTGAATAACAATGTTTGTGTTAATAAAGATTGAACAATTGAGGATCATATAATTCCTATACTTTGTAGTAAATTCACCTTCATGAAATTGTTAACGGATTTGGTGAGCTGGCCGGAAAAAATCAAAACATCGTTCAAATAATAACAAACAAAACTTAGAAATGCGCAGTACATGCTAGAATATTTATGAAGACTGAATATTTAATAACATATGCATATAGGTCATTGTATCTAAAAATGTAAATTGTAGCTGTTGTAATTATTTTTTGTAACTTAATTTTCGTGTTAATTTATTATATTTATATTATTGAAATTTAAAACTTATACTATGTGTTTACCACCACTAATTATATCTATAGCTTGTTTATTTTTTGATAAACTGATCAAGCTGAAAAAGGACATTCGTTCAAAAGTGCATATAATAGACGAGGATATATTATACTGTAGTGACTTATTTGTCGAACAATTGTAAAACACCCCAGTGAAAACGGACGTCACCTATTCGAGACACGATTTTTGCTATCTACAATAATTGGCATACCCTCGTGAAGATATTGAAAAAAAATTATAAATTTTTTAAGATTATATTTATAAATATAAACGGTTTTCCAACAACTTTAAAAATATATATTTAAGTATATAGGTACCTGCAAGCGTGTTCACTGGTCACCCGATGTAAACATCAAACATCGCATACATACATATTATTAAAACGTTAATATTATTAGGTATGTAGGTACCTATAACCTACGCGTTATATTATATTGTTTTATCGCACGGACGCCAACGAGCGGTATCCGGCATTTGCCTGCAAGCGTGCAGCAGTACGGGCGAGCGGCATAATATAAACGTTTTTAAAAAGACACGCGTATATACATTATTCAAGACGAAATATAAAGAACGTACTTTTTTTTATTTTATTTTTTTTGTTTTGTTGTGGACAGATTATAGTTTTAGGCCCATTAGTAACGGGGACCGGCGGAATAAATGAGAAGTTTTGTTTTGTGTGTTTGCCGGTCGGCGCATGGTAATGTACATTTTGTAAAAAATCACGCACACCGTCATACATACGATTATTATTATTATTATTACTATTACTATTATTATTATCATTATTATTATTTTAAAGGAATATTAAAAATACTAAGAGAAAAAAAACACCGTGTAAGAAGGTCAAGTCTATACAACACGCGTGCTCCGGAGACTTATGAAAAATTCAAAAAAAAAAAAAATATACAACCGGACTTAACATAATGATTTGTCACACGTCCACCGTCCGTCCGTCGTCGGCTCGCGACGTTTCGCCCGGAACGAATGTATTCAAAGTTCGCTGCTCGCTCAGGGCTGCTTATATATATATATACATGTGTATGTGTATGTGTGTGTGTATAAAATGTATATATTATGTTTATATTCGTCATATTATGTACAACGACGTACGAATTGAGTATTCCAATGGTTCGGTAGTTGCTCGAGTGAACATAATATAACGATTACAAAACGCGTTGTACGTACGCTACAAAAAATATAATGCAATATGTTATTATTATGTTATTTAGATCAAAGGTTTCCGATCTTTCACCGATAAACGTAGGTAATATGTATTGTATATATCCTGACCGTAATTGATTACGCTATGGTGGATATTATATATAGAACTTTACACGGACGCATAATAGCCGTTCGTGATAATTTTGGGGTTTACAGAAATAATAAACCGACAGTCCGAGAATAATATACACTACGGCGACAACGTGATTAAAAAACTGGGAAAAAAAATTATACATTAATAATTATACAGTTATTATTTTACGATTTTAATGGACTGGTGGACATAATAAATTATGATTTCGTCACAATAGTTAATTGTAAACTTTATATAAAACAATTTTTACAAAAAAACAAAATAAATTAATAACTATAAATAATATTCGAAATAAGTAATAACTAACCCTAGGATCCGTTTTGGCTACTTTTCTAGTTGAAAAAAATAGTAAATCTTTTTATCAAGAAAAAAATTTAATAAGTATATCATTTTTATTTTAAATGTATAAGAATATTTTTTCAAGTTATTTTTTATTGTTATTAATTGAATGCAATATGTTTGTATGCATACCTGTTTAAAAAATCAATAATAAATAATATTAATAAAAAAAATTGATGTATGTATTATATCATTTGTAGCATAAAAATCTCGTTAAAAATAATTGTATGTAGTTAATCATTTTGGACTTTTTGATTACAACATTACACATTTATAGGTAATTCTCATGACATACATTTATTCCGATTCCATCTTTTTCATCAATTAATCAAAACAAAAAAAAATTATTACGTGTATTATATTATTGAATAAACTTGATTTTGTACTAATAAAAAATTATTCATTACAAAGTAATTTAAATACACGAATAAAAATTGAAAATTGATTAAAAATCAACAAAATAAAATGGAAAATTTGAAATAAAATTCGTCTGTTGCAGTTTAATATTAGATATAAATTATTTTCACTGCCAAATTGATAATAAAACTATTTAACTATGATAAATGATAATCTACCGTTTAAAAATAAATATAGATACTTTACAGCTACCTAGTACAACTTGTGTATAGTATAAATAATTTTAGATAAGTATATAATTTTATAAATAGATTAACGTTTTCAAATAAAAATTTGGATGCCAATTTACCATAATATAGCTGTTAAACCTGTTTTAAACTGGATTATTATAATATGTTCACTATGTGAATACTATATAACTTATTTAATACAAAATGAGTAATTTATTTTTTTAATTTTCACACGTTAAAATCAATCATTAATAATTAAATAGTCTTGTTCCGGGTAAGCGTGACAGAACTTTATTTACAAAGTGAATTTCTAACAGCAGTGAGTAGGTGAGCTTTATTGATCATACAACAAAGTGCGTATCTTTTTAATTAACATATTGTACCGTTGAATACGTTCTAGAGAAAATAAACTATACATTTGGCATGTATACGGTTTAAGAATTCGAAAAGGTTTATTCTATCGATCGGAGATTGGTCACTGATGAAACTCGAACATATTGGAAACATTGGAACATACGATTAATGAAAATGTGTATATAATATAGCGTGACGTTTTAGAACAAAATATTTTATTTCACCTATAATTTTCGATTTTCTCATACGTTTTCGATAAACATACCGTGTTGATGATTTTTATAGATAAGACAGATTATATAGTACAGGATTATAACAATATTGTATTCAGCAAAAAAACCACAGTTTATCCATAGCCTAACCTAACAAATAGGATAGGTATGTTGACGCATTCTGTTCGACGAGACTACGAAGTTACAGTAAGTACCACTAACGGTTATCTACTCGATAGTGCCTTAAATAACCGTGTTAGGTACCTTATAAGAATATCATTATAATATTATGGTGATAATGTGCGATGGTATAATGTCATCGACACGAGCTAGTCCGAGTTTAGAGACTTTATCGACAGTAAATATAGAGAACGTTTCAACAATACGTATAATATTAAAATATATAATAAGAAACGTTTACGCGTTTGCAGCAGGCAGGTTCCCATATCCATATGTATAATAATGACAGTAAAAAAACGGTCCGGATAAATCAATCTTATTAGTCGCGCGCGCAGTATATATCACCAACTACCGACACATAACGCTATACCTATATATGCATATAATAATAATATAACCCTTCCATATAAAATAATATATATCTTATGTGTAGTGGTGGTGGTGTGTGTGTGTGTAGTGGGTTTTGATTTCTCTCGCGCATATCACAATAAAATATATATGCATCACGTGTGTGTAACCTTTGTACAAATAATATAAACACTCCGGATGAGTAGGCATGTTCTCGGTATATTTTTATTTTATTTTGTTTTTTTTTTCTATTTTGTTTTCTTTATTGTACGATCGGACGTTTGAGGAATCATTTGTCATCTCCTCTCCTCTCCAGGGACACCGACCGCGATGTGTTTTCTACGTTCCATAATATACAAGTGTGAACCACTCGACCTTGCGGCCATCGACCAATATTACGATCAATTTTTTTTATTTTATTTTTTTTTCACCATCATTATTATTATTAATGTAATAATTCGTATTGATCGAAACACGCGGAGGTTTGACCCCGAAACGTTACTTGTTTGAGGTCATCAACACCGAAGAATTATCGAAACCGATTTTTTATCCGCGACCGAGACTACCTATATATTCCCAGAAAAATGACTTTTTTTTGCTACGAAAGTTCTATATCATAATGTCTAACCAGCACATTGTAAACAAATAGAAACCAATCCCATCATATTTAGAGCAATACTAATATTACTAATATGTTTATAATATTATGTTTACAGATTATATTATAGTTACACGCATATTTTTTACATACATAATACTAGGTACATATAGTTACATATTTTAGTAACGTCTTAATTTTTATTAAAATTATTGAATAATTATTAAAACATGTTAATGAAGAAGAATCATAACTGTTTTTTATTTTGTTCTTTATACATCTAAATCAATTATATTCATTACAAATTACAATGTATCGTATGTATGGCATATATGCTAATATGATTATAACTCATATTTTAAAAATTATTCCAAAACAAATTCAAGATTTTAAATATTACCAAAAAACTTAAAAGAATTATATTTTTTAAGTATAAAATATTGGTTTAAGTAAGGGAAAAAATTATGTTTAATCATGATGGTTATAACCAATTGAGATAAAATAAACACAAAAACATACAATAAAACGAAATACAAGCTTTTTACACCAAAAAACGTTTGAACTAAAATTTACCAACAATAACGACATATTTTATAATATTTTAAACTTATTGAAATTAATATACAAACGATATCATTATCATATGCATAAAATGACGCACAACGATCTTTATTCTATATATTATACATTTTTATTTACTACTTATTTATAAATTGGTATTTTTAGTTTTTTTATAGTCTTGGTTTGAATATATTTCAATTCGAATAATCTACGATTAGTATATCCTATTAAGATATTTATACTATCTAGTATCTATACTACTAATCTGTTAAGTATTTGAATTCGTTTATTCTATTCTAAATACGTTTAGTAAAAAGTATTTAAAACAAATCTGAAATTCTTATCTTCTTGTTTTATAGTTAAAATATATATATTAAATTTTAAAATTACAGCGCAACTTTTTTGCATATACCTACTAACTTATATTCTAGATCTATTGACTACGTATATAACATTAAATAAAATATATAGATGTATATACCTAATACCTATATATAATCACTAAATAAAAATATTTAACCTACACAAACTTCGATTCTGAAGAGCTCTTGTAGAAAAATAAACAGTAATAGTACCTATGTAAATACCTATTTGAAATATATAATACAGCATTAATTGAAATAAATATTATATATAAATTAATAAAGTACATTATAATTTATAAATAAATGCCCAATTTTATGTATAAATAACATTTGACAATACACTGACGCTTTATTAAAATATTATATACAGTAAATTATCTTATTCTCGATTTTTTCGTTTAAAACACTAACAACCGTGTAATAATAATAAAGTAAAAGACAAACCTACTGCAGAAGACCACCACTGGCGTAGGTAGAAATTAATTCCGTTGTCGTACGCCATATCGACTGGCAGATTTATTGGACGGTACGTGCCGTTTAATTGGGCCCCGTGTAGTTTTTTATATACGCGCATATAACGAGCGAGTTTTCAAGTTCTTCTGGATTTTTTTTAATGTTTTTGTTTTATTTGTTTGTTTTTTCTTTAAATATCAGTTTTAAAATCCGAGTGCGTGGGTAGACGCCGATATTGTGACAATATTGGCAGCCAGCTTAAGTTTCATGTAGGTAGCGGAAGACGTTGTAAATAGTACATTTGTTAATAACTTATACAACATATTAAATATTATATTATACAATGATAGTATGGTATTATAGACTATAGAAAATCATCGTAAGCCGTTTTAATGGATAGGATAAAAATTTTCAAGCCATTCTTTTACAATATTTTATGTGACATAATATCATATTATGAGCGCACAATAATATAAAATAATACACAAAAATATAATATATACTCTCTATAAATATAAACGTAATTTTAACTTTTAATATTGTCACAGCAGCGTTTTAAGACCATAAAAGTCTACTCTAATATTTCTTCGCCTTAAATATAAATTCGTTTGTATATATTAACTATATTTTAATACGCCCACGCACGTTTAAAACAATATTTAATTAATTATAAACTTTATTATGCGTTTAATATTAATAATCATTGGAAATCCTTAAATAATATTTTACCATTCGAGTTCCGAGCCGGAATTTTGTACTATAAGGTCATTTTTTGTTTATTGTTATTATTTTTTTTTTTTTTTTTTTACTGACACATATTCATCTTTCTCTCCGCCTTTCGAAAAAGAAAATATAAAATAATAATAAAACACCATACAAAATCTAAAGACAAATAGGCGACACCATGTATAAAGCCCTTGCGATATTAGTTTCGGTTAAATAATATACAAGACTATATACATGCTACACAACTACACGTGGGGGTGGCGGCGGAATGTAAAAAAAAAAAATCATCTTGGCCTACAGAAGTCACAGTGTCACATTAACAGGTGCGAGGCATTGTGCCACGGTGTCTTCAACGGGTATCTTCGAAACACGTCTAATTTTATGATTTATACGACCGGCCGCTTCTGTCTTCTCGCGGGGCCCTCTATAAATCACCGGGCGGCGGAGAAAATAAAATAAAAATAATTTTTTTTTTAAAACCAGTATGCACAGTACGCATACAGGTATATTTACCCGAGTCAGGTTGAAAATTCGGCCACTTCTACGGGGGTCATAAATTTTTAAATAAACAATAATGTCAACGGTGTGTATAAGAGACGTATATTGGACACCTTCACACTTTGGCCAATAATAATTGTTTGTAAAGAGGCGTTAATGATAAACACGCGGCTCCCATGTAATATTCTCGCGCAACCTCTCGAAATCGCTTTACAATGGGTACATCAAAACACACCAATAAACACTTTTAATATACAACACAATATAACACTTTTATTTAATATAATATATTTTTTCTACCTTTTTTTTCCGTCATGTCTCTGAGTGACAATAAGGCGTAGTGTGACCGATTGTTTGGCCACACCAGTGTTGATTTCAATAAATAAATAATTGCAGAAGTGTTTTTTTTTTTATTTATTATTATTATTATTTGAATTGTTCACCAGTTTCAGACCTCTAATTGTGCTCATTAATGAATTATGGTTGGGTTTACATTGCATTAGGGAAATTATGCATTCGGTTCCCAACAGAGGAGGAGTTACACTCTTTGTTAAATATGAACAGTAAATGAGCATAGGAAAATAATAACATATAATTTCGCTCATATGCAGTAAAATATGAGTGTTCAGTGTTTACTGTGCGCAAGTACAGTTTTTTAAATGAAGTTTAAAATGTTAATTTATACGTATAGCTCAGATAATTGTGAAAAAAATATGCGATTTAAGTAATAATATACTGGGAACTGCAGTAAATGATATTTTTATGGGTTTTAATATTTTAAAAAATATATATAACACCTCAATAACTTATTGTAATAAATTATAAACTATATTCACTCTACTTTACCTGTACCTAATCGGGTTACTCGATATAGCATATACGTAACGCTTAGTATTAACTATTAAATTTCTAATATTTTCCACTATTTTTTTAAAATCTAAAAATAATTTATTCAAATATTAAATCACTTTTATTGTTTTTAACATAACCCCAATGTGATGGGTATCTACAGAACAAAGGCATTATAATGTACGATATTTATCAAATAATATGATTTATTATTATATTATATACTCTTAACAGTGATCAGAGTATCTATAGTGTTATTCATACATTATATTTTATAGTTTTTCATTTCCAATATTTATTTAGTCGTGTATAACCCTGCAAAATAATATACCTGGCATAGTCCTGTCGGCAATAAATTGAATCATCTTTGATAAAACACGATGGTTCGTCCTCTAATACCAAGTTGCACACGCAGCATCTTAAACAAGACACGTGCCAAATTTTGTCGGAAACCTTCAATAAAAACCTATCCGTAATTGGATCCGAGCATCCTCGACACTGCAACGATTCAGTCTAAAACAAACAAAAATAACATATGATTTATTCGTATGGAACATTAAATTGCAATACTGTGATAAAATACTAATGTAATAAACGGTCTAAACAACAGATATTTTATTAGTTCTATCTAATACGTGAATATACTACAACTGCATTCTTACTATCTACATCGTAATTTATATATTAAATATAATATAATGATCGTTACGATATCATCGTGCAGCCGATTAAACAATCCTATACACAGGTATAGTAATATTGTAATAAAATGCGGTCTAACTATAATAATCGAGAAAAATGGTAGACCATATAATATAAATATAATAAAAAATATACATATTATAATACACATTTACGGTGTTAGGTTAGTATCGGATACTCGGGTTACCGATATCGAATATTTATATACATAATATTATGTGTACACTGAATAATATAATAATTATATACGCTCCCCCCCTGGTGTTTTTTAGTACAAATTGTGATGTCACAGTATGGTTATTGGTATTGGACGTTTCGTATAATAATAATATGAATAGCTTTTTTAAAAATATGTATATATATTATACGTGCGTAATTTTATTATATTATTATGCATATAATGTATGTATTAATATATAAATCGGCGGGTGGTTAAACTATTCGTAACTACCGCGCAATACATCTCATCGGCGAGCGTATCTACCTATACACGTGTAGTATATCTGTAGTCACACGAGTTGTTATTTACGATTTCGCGTTTGTCCGATAATAAATCGACAGACGAACGTCGATTATAATAACAGCATCTATACGATTCAGTATGGAGTTCTTGTAGATTTAGTATTATAATATGATACATAGATACGACGCACATGCATAACTATTTATTTAACAGTATTGTACAGGTGCACTTGTGATTTTATGTGTCAAAACGCATATACTTAAATGAACGGCCTTTTCGTGAAAATTTTTAAAGTTTTTTTTTATGTAATTATCTTTACACTTGGTAAAATATGAAAAAAAAATTCATCGAGGAAACCTTTTCACAAGATAAATTCTTGGATTAAATTTCGTATAATTTATCACTTTTTATCATCTCATTTTGCCATTTTGGCATATAATTTATTAATATTGTTATTTAAATTCTTAGTATTTTTTCTTACAACTTACAAACGAGCTGCTTTGAAAATTCTACGTGCTGATTTGTACAATTTATAACATTCAAACTAGCAAATAAAACAATATTTAATTAGCATTCAATATATGATTTTTACAAAACGATTTTAATAAACCATTAATTAATAAAACGAATCTGCGAAGTTTACTCCCTTGAAAAGTAATGTATGAAATAATTTATGTAATTCATTGTCTTTTATTGAACTATAAGCATTTTTAAGAATATTTTTTTTTTCAGTTTTTGATAATTGACTACTTTCCCCACCATCAGTACAATATTAATTATTTGTGTTTAAACATTATAGGAAATTAACTATAAAGATTGTTTGCTTTTCATAATAAAATATATGAATCATAATTTTATACAATATTTTTTAGTGCTTGAAAAAAAAAAACAAATTAAAAGTTTTGTTGTAAGCGGTAGTATACCGGTATACATTCAATATAATAATATGTATACCAGATACTTACCACACGATAATTAAAACATAAAACGTGAAAATAAGGCATTAGCTTTAGAGTTGTTTTGTATATATATATATATATATATAAAAAAAAAACTTAGAATAATATTCAATCCGTTTGCATGTCAAACAAATGTTAACAATAACTTAAACGTTCATCACCGATAAATATTGAATTTTATCGTAGATTTTAAAACTAAACATGTATTTGTATAATATACGTGTACATCTACGTCGTATATATTATTACAACAGACACTATACTACAATACTGTTAAAAATATCTTTGTTTTACCTATGTTATATATGCGTATGGCCACTAAGCATAATGTGCGGTTGACGTTTATCGCGTATACGAATGTGCTATTAGACTGTGATATAATGGCTGGCATATTGGACGTTAGACATAAACGAATTTTTGATACGAAAAAAAAACTAATAATATATAATAAACGATGATAGTACGAGGGGCATAAAACCCGCATATGGTGAGGTGGTGGAGGGGTGACACGACGACATCCCGTAGTCACGAGACGTATATATTATATATTATTAAAATATACGTATATTCGCCGGGACTTATAATATATCCGTTCAAGTTTTTTCGACGATCCAACAGCGGCGTATCAATTATTTACACGCGTGGTACATTATAAGTATACATTCACGTCTGTCATATACATATCACTAGCGGCGCTACATTTTGATCGGACGCGGGATAACGCGCGCGTGTCCATAAAAATGAAAACAAATTGCTACAGAGTCCGCACGTGTATATTTTAAATAATTTATTATAGGTAATAATAGATATTTATATATATGAATGGTATATAAGTATCTACGACTTACCGTTGTATTATTTTTCCGTTCAGAAACCACCATTGTACCTATAGGTAGGTACGCGTTACGTTACATTAATAAGTATATTAGCATTCTGTTTAGAGACTTCGAAATGTAAAACAAACGGAAAAAATAAACATGATAATATAATACCTTTATATATACATATATATAAAACCATTACATATTGGACCCCCGCGGATTCTGTGTATAAAACAATATTAACACGTCACATTATATCGCGGCGGGTATATACCACTCGGTATATTGTGCGGTCGCTATAGTAGAAACACAAATCGATTTGTATTTATTCTCTCTCTCTCTCTCCCTAATGTTTTAGAAAAATACAAAATGAATTTAAAAAAAAAAATGTAAATTAAAAATAGATTATTTGATGTAATTAATTATAGTAGGTACTATTTAATTAATACGAAAAAATGTATAACCGAGGATTATTATTTATTTGTGTACTATTTAACTAAAATCATATAGATCTATTCTTAATGGGTAGTCTTCTAGATGAGAAACTAAGTAATAGAATTCTAGTAATCGGGTTATTTCCAAGGTTCCGCATCCTGTACATTAAGCCTTAATCTGGGTAAATCAATCTAGCCAGTTATTAAACGATTTAAAAATATGATATTAATAATATTTATCGTTTCACTAAGTGTAGAATAGATAAAGTGTAATTGAAACATACTATAATAGTTATTGGTTTTATGTTAAATGCTCATAGATCAGAAAACTTTGAACATGTTCAATTCGAATTTTGTTTCACATGGTCAGTACATGAGGACCATATTATCACTTATCTACCGCTTATCTACTTCCTGGCGCATTTAAAACGAGTATACAATCGACGAAGGAATAATATCAGAGATTTATTTATTCAAAGACATATCATGTTATCAATAAAATATTCAAATTGGAAATGAAGCGGCTTCTGGACAACAAAATAACTTTACATTTTTGGATAGTAAAAATTTAATAATTTAATACCCACTAACGTAATAGTAATTATTTTAATAATTAATAAGACACCATCGATTTAATATTTGACACAATGAAATAATTTTACATATTATATTTAATTTTATTAAATAAAAATGGTGAGTGAAGCATCTATATTGATTTGGCGTAATTTAAATGTACGCTCAATAGTTAATACTAAATATTTTTCAAATCATTTACCGATCGGAAGTAAACCAGAAATAAAACGATAATTTGACACACACCTCAGACCAGTCTCCTAATTTATAAATTGATGTCACCAGGTACATAAATTTATATAAATTTATCACAGTTTTCAATACTAAAAAAATCCTAAAATGAATAAGTAAATAATAACTAATAAGTTTATACTTTTTTAGTCTTTACGCCCATTTACTTTTGCTATAATATATATATATATAAATTTAATACTGTATGCTTATACGCCTCGACGTTAAAATAGTGTAATAGGTCCAATGTCCATACTCTATAGATATAAGGAAACTCGTGTAGGTAATAATAGCTGCAGGTATAAACACCGGAGTAAAATGAATAAAAATTTCAATATCTATACACCGATCTAAAACAGTTTTTTTTTAAGTCGTTAATATTGGCTACTATAAAAATAGAAAATAAAAAAATCCACAACCACAATAAATGTTTTACTCGGAAACGACTGCAGCAAAACAGTAGCGCGTAATCCACCGCATTAACGTGTTTCGTTCCATTCATTAGGTACCATAATACCTATAACATAAGATACTAATCTGTAAGCGAGATTTTAAATATAGACGTATATATAGTATACCAACTATATCGGTTTTAACATTTGAATAAAATATGTTCTATTATTTTTTAGTGTTGAGTAGGCAGTTTTATATGTATAGTTATGACATTTTGCCCCTTCAAAAGCTTCAATTTAGCTCTTAACGGTATTGCTCTATACCTATCGTTATTGTAGATATTATTGTGAAATTATATCTTAAGCGGCTAAACTAAATTTCGGCTCAAACATCCACCCCGTTCCGAGACACGTTTTTTAACGTCAAGTCACACTACTGATTGGTTCGTCGCATTTTGCACTATAGACTGCAAAGTAAATATAGGTAACGATTTAATTCATAGCACGGCGTGACATTCGATATCGAATTTAAACGGCTGCCGAAGACGATTTAAAAGAGTGTTTATTGTAATATCTGAAACATATTTCGAACGAGAAAAAGGTGGTCGAACCGGTTATCGGTTGATCCAACCGTCGTCGAAATGTGCGTTCATTCATTCTTTATATTTTCGTCGTACATTAAAAGTTATTACACTTAACGCGGAGACTTAAACACATGTATATTATGCGTAATATAAATATGTGAACATTTATGTTATGTGAGGCGGATTATAATAATAATATGGCCTGCACTATACATATATAAGTGTGTGTGTGTGTGTTGCGCGCGAGCCCGTTTTTGATTCATAATTGGACAGTGGTGACCGTCCGCGTTGACGCGGGTCGTAAAATCGAATTTAACTGTGAAATTTTTTATAAACTATACAGTGGAAATCATAATATATGCGTCTTTACGCATACAATACGTTATCGTTTATTGCCGACAGATATCATTTCGACCGCCTCATATATAATATGTAAAATACTATTTTTTTTCTTCCGCAAACACAAAAAATAATAACGCGCACGATATAGCTAGTCATACCTTATGTCCTAAGACATATATAATACGTACCTATATATTTAGGTGTATAAATTGTTTTACCAATATTTGAAATTATATAGGTCATACTATGACTATAGTCGCATGATTCAAATAGTTCGAAAATAAAAATATTTAAAACGTAGGTATATACCTGCAATAAAATACATTTTTATGAAAAATCAATTGCCACATTAATAACTGAAAATTAAGTTAGTTTTATGTAATATAAAGAAAATAAAAGTACTTAGGTATTTATATTATATGACTGTAATATAATCATAGTTAAAATCCCAAGTTCTTTTTAACAATTCAGTACGTTGAATGCATATAATAGAATTTAAGTTAAATCACAAAATTATACAAGAACTCGTTTACTAAATAAGCGAGGTAAATACATTTTAATAGTTTTAAAATTTACATACAACTATTTATTCATTTAAAGAAAAAACTATAAAAAAAATTGTTGTGGAAATCGACTATGCAGTATACTTTGCATAAATTAAAACAAAAGAAATAAACTGTATATATGACTAGTAATCGTTACTATTATAATATATATGGCTATAATAATAATATATATATTATACATGCAAAGTGCAAAGTATATCTATATACGACATAATATGTATATTATATTATTGTACCTATGTTTTTTTTGTATATACCTGTTATATACTTATACGATAAACCTTGTAAATAGAAATTCGGATTATTAGAATAAGGGATACCATTATAAAATACATATTATATATATATATATATATATATAATAACTAATTAAAATTTTAAATCATAACCTATCAGCGCACATTTGTTTAGGAGTTAGAATCATAATATCGTATTAGTCAATTTAAACTCAAAATAAACCGAATGATTTATAGATTTACTATATTATCTATTATTGGTGTCATTACTCCCTAAGCTGTTGATATTTTTTTATGTAAACTCAAATAATGAATATTGGTTCCTTTTTATTCCAAGTCTGGCAAAATTTATCTTAGAAAACACTAATCATTTAAAATTGTACCTATTTTTTTTTTTTAATTTTTAGATCATAGAATAAGTATACTGTTCTACATTTTAGCAATTTAATAAAATTATAATTATCAGTATTTATTTTTAAACTCCTTATATTTCTTAAGATAATCCTATTGGTTCACAGTTACAGGACTTCCGAGTACAATGGTAAAATTTACTACAGACGAGAGACGACGTATTACGAAAAGAAAAATACGTTTTTTTCCTATATGTGAGAAATACGTGCGGTCGCCACTGTCGCGTTTCGACGACGATAAAATAATAATACAATAATATAATATATATATATATATACCTTCTCTGAGGGGGGAAAGCGACTACTCACACATGTGAGAAGCATTTTGCCCCTTTCACGGGTCTATTCCTCTCTTACTCAGTCACTCATTCTCTCTCTATCTAGCTCGAGCGTCCTGTCCTCTCGGTTGCAGCCGCAGCAGTGTCACGGTACGCTGGTCCGGGTGACAGGTCGCCGCCGCCACGTCCTTCCTTCCTCCCCGTCCAATCGTCGCGCCACCGCCACCGACGACCAAACAGTTGCCTTTTCACCGGCAACAAATTATCGTTGTTTTCACACCGGTCCTCTTCGACCGTACTTTTTTTTCCGCTTTTTGTCTCTACCCTCCTTTTCATTTCTTTTTTCTCTACACACGCACACATACGCTCAATTTATCCCACCATTTAAACAATATGGCCGTCATTGTCTTCGTCGTTGCCCAAGGACGACGCCCATCACATGCTCGTCACACTTTATAAATATATATTATTATAGGTAGTAGTTTATTATTATTATTATTATAACATATATTATTATAATATGCCGAACCGGAACAGCGCGTGTACTTAACATATTATATTATCGGTATGTATACCGTCATTTTTTATGCACGGTGTCCTATCTATCATGTAGGTACCTATCGAGAAGATTTAACGATTTAAGTTACAAATTAAATGAGTAATTTTGTTTATATCTTCAGACTACATACCTAGTATTATACGTTTATAATTTAAAAATAGCAACATGTATGATACATAAGTAAGGTACATTTGTATTTGGATCGATGAAATGTAATAAATATTATAAATGTGTAGTAAGTAACAGTGTAATACATAAAACCAGAATACGATAATTAATATTCAAAGTAAAATAATATACGTGGTTCTTGGGACACAATTATATTTACATATATTTGTAATACAAATAGGTATATTATGTACCCATTGTACCTACCTGCAATCATACAAATGTTCTACATAGGGATTAAAATTAAACAAATAAACGATAAACAATATATGTATAAACTATGACAATCATTATAAATTTATGGTGTTGTATTCAAAATCTGCATTTAGTGTGAGATTAAACTACACACTATTTTCAATTAAACAATCAGGTTATTATTAACATCAAAAACTTTCACTAAGTTCGTCAAAAAGTTTAGAAGAACCATTTAATTTCGTTTTAGATTTATTGTGATATTCTCAACACCCAAAATGCAAAAAATATATAATAATTATTAGGTATTAGTAAAATATGTATTGATATGTTATGTAATTATTATGGTGAATACTTAGCTGTATAATAAGTATATAAATAATATACGAATGTATTTTACATTTAAGAAAACTATAAATTTTAAAATAATTATTAAAAAATTTGGTATTTGGATTCAACGATTTATGGAGAGACATTATGATTAATTAAATCTTATTTAACCTAATTTTTAAAATTGTATCTTTAAGATATTGACCTCTTACAAAATATCTATACTTTTTTTAACAAGGTAAACATTGAAATAAAGTAAGAATCAATTTTCATTTAACAGGGGTATGTTATCGTTCTAAACAGTGGACAGAGTAGGTTTAAAGAATATAATATTTCTTTAACTAATTTCTCACGAACGAAATTTTGTTTTGTTAAAATTTGAATGACCCTGTTGTGTTTGAACTCCGAATATGATGAGGCTAAAAATCAAAATGTACCTACGTATGAAATTATTTCATGTATAAATAAATACATTTTTAGATTAATTAATAAAATCATAAAATTTATATTTAATTTAGTATATATTGTGCTGTACGTATATGTGCTTAGTGCGTTGAGCATCAGTGTCTATTACGGTGGTATTCGTTATGCTACTGTGATTGCTTCTGTTAGGACTTCAATGTGTACAGTAGCATATGCAAAGAAGGTCAAAACGTATAAGCAAGCTACACTAAAAGTATAGGTATCCGAGAACCATTTATAAATACGTATATAGGTAGTTCATATAACGATTTCTATAATTAATTAAGTATTCTGACATTTTAAAACACCCACCGGATTAGGTTATTACTATACCGATAACTCAATATAATATAAACTTCATATTTTTCATAGATATACTTTTTTAAATAAATACTGACATAATTAATTTAATACTTATTATATAATAATTGAATAATAAAGCCATTTAGTAAAAAAGTAAAAAAAAAAAAAAAACAATACCAATCTATTTTCATCGATAGTTGTAAATATTCGTGTGGGACAAATATAATTTAATTTAATTTTTAAAGCGAACGGATAGCTTATTATTAAACCTGTAATAATATGTAGCTATATATTAACGAAATAAAAATGTTGTAGTATTAAATACCTGAAAGTAGAAAGTTATGTGATGATTGAGAAAGTTAAGCACGATACGATGAGAGATTGAAGATAGTCTATTAAGCTAATTTCGTTACGAAATTTACCCGATAATAGTTGATGTACTATATTTAAATATTAAATGTAATATAATAATAAGTGATTCGATTTATAAACTGGCAAAATTTCATATAAAGCACTCGTAGTACAGTATAAACCGCTAATATAATATTATGATAGATCAGACTGCGTATACTGCATAACAAAGATAGTTAGTCCATGCTAGCATATTATTTATACAGCTAGCGTACATCAGGTAGGTATTTCGAGTATACACAATATTACAGTAATGTGTGCATGTAGTCAAATATATAAGGACATATAGGGGTAAATTTAATGTATAATAGTATTTGGTTAAACAGTATATGACTTAACGCCGTGTGGGTACACTCGAAATGTGTGAAACTGCCCCCAAGTGCATACATCGGGACACCCCTCGCGTCATTGCACACACGCATACACACACACACATATAGTGATATTTCATAATAGAATAATAATATATGCGTTGACCTCGTACGTAGACACGCCAAAACCGCACATATACATACGGGACGTGTATCGAGTATACATATTTTATTCTACGAGTCATTCGAACAACGGTTTGGCGTTTAGGTACAGTAACGTACGTTGCGGATTTTATTAAATTACAATCTGCAGTGTCGGACAAAATATACATACGCGTACGCGTAATAATATAAACCCACCCCGATAATAATATTAAACACGCGGGCGCTCGCACTCGAGAGAGGGTGTGTGTTTTGGCAAACGATTGTTGTGCGTATAATGTAATAATAATAAAGTGTAATTTTTTCTCTCTCTCGCCGACACTTATAATAATATATACACACACGTGTGTACATATATACATGACGTATAGACCGCAGACTATTACCGTTGCATCATCATTGTGCGCGTATTACTATTATCGTGTACATATATTATACAATTCATGGGCGGAATAGGGGGCGTGCGCATTGTGTCTTGCACCGCTATATACACACACGCGTTCGCGCGCGCGTACTTGGAGTGCACATTAAAAACGTATAATATTAAATAAAAATACGATTCGGACATCAGCTGCGGCCCGAGAGGGCGCCGGGACTATTGGCTTTTTGACTTTTTTTTTTTTTTTTGGAAAAAAAACGTATATACATATGATATTATTGTACAGCGTCCCGAGAATTCGCGGGCGCACTTCTGTGTAGGTATATATACGATTCGCATTATCGTTTTATGTATATACGATGATACTATACAAAGGACGTTACAAATACGCGTGACAATGGACCGCAGCGATCGGTTAAGACCCGAAAACACGTATAATATAATATAAGCGCACACATAGGGACTGCTGCTGACTCGGCTCGTCGTTTTTGTGTTTATTCGATTATTATTTTTTTTTTTTTTTTGGCATACAAATTTTATACACTACACACACTTATATATATATATAACCCATATTTTAATATAATACACCTCCTATAATGCGGACGACGATGAGCAGATGGCGGCGGGACGACGTTGTTCCGGCGTTTATATATACTTAAATATATTGCTGCAGTTTACGTATATATTCAATCGCGTATTGTATATATTACTATGTTATATTCTATTATATTATGTTATATATTATTACAAACATATACATCGGGTACAATATAATGTCGCGGCTGCGCGTATATACGTCTTTCGACATGTAATAATATAATATATGGGTATATACGCGTACGATCAAAGTCAAAGACGCGGAATAATTACAAGCTAACCGCTTTAATACGACGGCGGCGGTGGTGGCGGCGGCGGTCTCTCTGGGGGAGGGCGGCGATGACATATCCGAATGAATTATTATAGACATCCCGAGATTTCTATACATCCATATGCTTATATATATATATAAATGTATATTATCGTGTACGTACGCTCTACTTGTAAGATATATGTTGTACATATTATATTGTGTGTGTGTGTGTACTATCTATAAACTTATACATATTATACGATCGTGGGATCCGTTTTATATTCCATGTTATATTATAGAATATTAACGAATTACACGTAAACACGTTGTATAACAATCGATTAAATTGAAAAAATAACAGTAATGTACCGTAATTATTATTATACTTACAACACAGCACACGCGTATATCGTATATATATATATATATATTATAGTCTACACATATTATCACAACAGTGCGATGACGGTGACCTGCATCATATATACTCAGCTCATCGTATCACACATTTTAACCATCAATCGCATATTCGCATAAATGTATATATTATATGAGTAAAACGTTTAATGTGCCCACGTAGTGCAGATTCACGCTATAGTCATAGTGCCAGGGGTATCAGGTTGGTTTTTTGAATACCTACATAACTCGCCACAAATACGTTTTTACTGAAAATAATCCAAAATATGTCTTGCATATTACTTCACTATTAGATATTAATGTTTAGTTTACATCATACAACACAATATTATTGATGATACTATATAATAATTCCACCATTAACTAATATTTTAAATGTTATAAAAGCGCCACAATTTATCTATCCTCAATCCTCCAAATTATTCCTGTCATTTTACTTATAATAGTTTGTAATACAATTACAGACTACAGTGTTAATAAATATCAGTCTATATGAAAATTAAATCATTGATTATTTTTTTTTATATTAATTTTACTGTTATTAGTGCAGATGCACTAATAATATATAATTTTACAATAGTTTAATCACCTTAACAATTTTTAGAGTGTATACTGTACAGTGTACACTGTCATGCATAAATGTATATTAAAATATGTAGATTTTAGAAATATATATACTATATCATTAACATAGGCCCAATATAAGCCTATTCTAAATAGGTAATCGTATATATGTGTGAGAGCACATTATAATTTATTTATTTTTTTACATTGAGAACAGTATAAATCGTTCATGTAACGGTAAAAATATACCGGTGCAATTTGCGCGTACCTTGACGTATTGGACGAATTCGTACTTTTCACGAAAGTGCAAACTTTTGTTCTCGCATAAAGCATCTTCTGTTAAATGTCTTGACTTGTCTGCAGTTTTCTCCTGCAATCATAATTAAGTTATTGACTACATATATATGATGTGTGCGTACTGTGTACAGAATTTAGGGAACACATTACTACGAGCATATCAATATTGGATAAACAAGTATACATAGCAAATGCTCGCGTATTGAATTCTATATATCTATATTTATATATCACCCACGTGAGGCTTATTATATTATTACAATATAATACGTATAACTATATACCTACGTTATTATCATAATCTCAGAGTCGAAATCTCCACTCACATATAATATACACAAGTGCTATACATTTTTAAGTTACGAGGCCGTAAATTTTTAACGACTGTCGGTTTTTAGCGAGACCCTTAGCTCCTTTAAACATAAACATTATAAAAAGATATATTATATTATGTTATGTGTTTGCCCAAACAAGGAAAGCATCAAATGTGGTCCATTCGTATTGGATTATTATATATTGATTATTATGGACTATATTGGAATGATTGACATCTTTAGATCTGTCGAGACCAAATACAGATCGACTTTACACGCATAATCGCCAGTCATTTTTCACACCTTTCACTGGTTAAATCGAACTATCAAAACTTTCCATAGCCGTTTAAAAATGTAGTAAAATGTTTTTTATATGGCTATATGCGTGTACATTTATGGATTTTCTCAATCCCATTTACCATTTTTGTTAACCCGCGTGAATTTTATAGTGCCTATCCATCTTGCCTGATAATGCTAACATTTCTTCAATAGTATTTTTCAATTTTATATGATCACTTACAAAATATTTTTGATTTTGTTGCACATTTAAAAGTATGTAAACTGTACACTGTACATATGTTTAAAATAGAAAAATATTGAAACTCACTTAAAGTTGTATTGTATATTGCAGTCCACTATTATCTATACTTATTAACAGTTCGATCGATACTAAACTATCAGGTACTAGATATTTCCTCTTATAAACGCAACATAAGCAATATAATGATAATGTAATAGATACGATGAATTTTTGCATCTCAAAACAAAACATAGATACCTTTTAATACAATATAATCATAGGAATATTTACGATTACCTATGCAAAAATATATTCACTAAACGTCTCATTTAATTAAGATATGTTAGGTGTAAAATATTTAGGTAAGTAAAAAAAAAAAAAAAAAATGTCTTCAATATTAAAATTAATGAGTCGAAAAATCATAAACTAGGTGCAAAACACTGCTCATTTACATAAACACTTCAATATAATCGAAACATTTAAATTTAATGTGTTGGATATATTTTTTATAGCTGTTAAAATGATGCCCATTAAATTTTTTACTGCAGCTACCGGTACTACTACTGTTTTACTTTAGTTATTATATACGACGCGCGCATTCATATACATGTCTGCTCTGTGTATGTGTGTGTGTATAATGTGTTTTTATTTTCTCATATATTTTCAGATTTGCTGAGCTACGGCATAGGCGGGGCCCTGAAAGTCGACGTAATCGTTTTCGGCGCGAACGTATATTATAATATACCTACAAACACGACCAGACATAGCGGCCAGTCACGACAATATTTACGGATTTTCGCACGTGATTTGTCCTATATTATGTTTCGAGATTCTAGTGGTGTAGACGCGTTATAATATAGTTATATGGGTTTTGGATGAGTAAGCGCATAACATAATATAATAGTACATAAGATATATTTATATTATTATTAGTTATTATATTTAATACCGAGTCAAATACCGGAATACGGTAGTAAGTAACACTGTTTGGGATTAAATTCAATTATATAAATAACGTGATGGAACGACTCGAGTCTCGAGTGGTAGAGCTGGGTGAACAGGGCGATAGGAGACGGAAGGTGGCGGAGAGTTGGAGACTAACTAAAATGCTTATTTCGCATAAACAGGAAATTCAAAAAAAAAAAAAAAAATGAGGTAGAAAAAAATAATAATAAATAAAATCGTCGTCGGCAACATGTGATAGCACAAAAGCAGAGGATGTGGGCAATATTTCGTCGGAGACTTGCAGTGGACAACCGGTACCATATATTCCGAACGCAGCATGACTTATTAGCGTACTTTGAATATTTTTAAATATACAATTTTTATTACACTTATTTTTTCCCTCCTTCCGAACACACGGGCCGGGCCGGGCGCGTTACAGACGCAGTTTAAAAGCCGCAAAGAAACGGCGGCCGCGGGCGAGAAGGTGACATCGATAAATAAAATCTACACCGGTTCGCCCAGTAAATAATATTAATAACGTCGCGGACGCCCGGGTGAATTGGACCGGCCGTATTATACACATTATACATATATTATACAGGGTGTTCAAACGAAATTGGTTCGCACGCCGTTCACACTGAAATTAAATACTAAAAAAGTAAAAATACCTCACTCCTATGACCATTCTATCCTATAAAAAATGTCCAAACAAATGTTTGCAGTGTTTAATAGGCACGCAAAATTTCAATCAGCTTCTTTGCAACTATAAAAACATATTATAAAACTTCAATATATTAAAGATACATTTTACTAACCTAACGAAAATTATTTCAACGAGTAAAATTAAGTTAAAAAAATCACTAAGAAGAAGAAAAAATAAGAACACACTCGATGTACAAAAAAATTAACGAACGCTGTATACGAACGGATAATAATTTTAGCGTGCTCGAAGTCAATACCTGCAGTAATAACGATGTTGTAAGAAAATGTTTTCACAGTGACGTTTTTGTCAGTTTTCTTATATACTCGAGCAGACGATCTCGATTTGTTATACATTATAATCGATCCATTATATAGCTAATAAGACACGAACGATTATTAGAACCTCCCTATACGAGGACCGTAGTCGTAAGACCGCGATAAACACCGAGAGATCCAGAAAAACGGTGATGGCATTTTTCACGCGTTGAAGATTTAAAATATTGGAAAAACGACGCGCGAACATCCTGTATATACACATAATACGTACACGGTTCGGTGCAGGCGTACATATAGCGGCGTATACACAAACACGCACACACACTTACAAACACATTAAAGACGTGTAGAACAGGAGTCACGCGGTTATAATATATATAATAACATGCGCACCGGCCACAGGTATTTATAAGTACGTAAGTGTGTAATACGTATGCATATATCATACACGCACACACATCACGACCAGTGGTGTCACACAAACACATACTATACATACATAAGTACCGCGTACGCACATCTCAGAGCTATAACGCCTACCCGACACACACACACACACACATACGTTTTTACTCGCATATACACATTTAAACATTTTGTACATTTATATATATATATGCTATTATGTGTGTATAATATAATATGAGCGCGTTGTTGGGCCGTTTGTAAAACACGATAATAATAATTTTTTTTCGTTTTCGTTTTTTTTTTTTTTGTCCTCAGCTCTCCGTATATGTATAGACGCGACGGCGGCGTAGTCCGCAGCAGCCGCAAAGTATCACTGCTGCTGCTGCTGCTGCTGCTGCCGTCGTGGATCGCGGGGTCCATTCATTATTATTATACACACATATATACCTATATAATATTATATACGAGTATATACCGATTTCACGACGAGGACATCACCGCCGATGGCACACGTGATATTATAACCACCGCCGACAGAGCGAGAGGATTAAACATCTGCCCTTCGACGTATATACAACACACACGCGACTATTGCACACACTCCACGGTCCGTTGAACAACCATGTCACCCTGTATACACAAACACATAGGTTCGAGTGTGTGTGTTTTATTGTACTCGCACGCATCCCGGGGCTTATCAACCGGAATAATAATGATTCGCGTACAAAATGCTCATAATATAATAATGTAATACATCTAATATACAGCGTGTAAAACGAAGTCAACGAGACACCGAAATAAATACACGCGGACGAGTTGGATTCGCGGGGAGGTTGACAAATCCGTACACGATACGCCCGAGCGAATACGCGCGATACGAAGGAAATTTATTTTATAATATTACATTATGTTATATAGTGTTAGGTATATTGTAATGTGTAGTGTTTTCTCTTAATAATGAATACGTACATTGTTATATAAACGTAAAAACTACCCTTCGCGTGCGTATACTTTACAAACGGAAAATCAGTCTTTCGCAAATGATTCGCATAAAGGTATATACATATAATGTGATATATTGCTGGTAGGACTGTTTACGTTCGTGTTTTCAGTTTAACTCCTGTCACGCCTGTGTCTGCTGTATAGTATTGATTAAAACGAAAAGGATGATTAGACGATATATAATCACCTATACCACCCCGAAAAGAATTAATCGTTTGACACAACCATTATTATTATGTAAAACGATTATTCGCTATACAACGACCAGCAAAAATACCTATGCCTTTGAAATATTATATTAATTAACTGAATTACATCATTGTTATTGGAACTCAAAATATATATACGTATGACTAATCTAAAAACTCAGAGCATATATTTTATATTATTTATATTATATTATCTAGCTTTGAAGTGCATTTTCTTTGGATATTACGCAAAAAAAATGATATAAAAATATAAAATACGTATTTCAACCACCTATTAAGTGTTTTAGTATAACTATTGAAAATATTATCGAAAACATTTATTAAATACAAAATTATTATGTATAGTTTGTTTGTATATCGTGACCATTTACTTTTTTAATCGATACGAGTATTTTATGTTTCTATATTATTATAGCCTATGAATAGTCAGAATAGTTCATTTATAGTCTTTTAAATCTTGAATTTTAATTTACACAAAACGAAACAAGGAAAGAATATTAAATACTCCATATGACCATTATCAAATATAATGTATGTATCAAACCACCAAGGTGAGATTTAATTGAATTATATACAACGTACGAATCGTTCGAGGAATAACGATGGACTAAAATAGTGAAATATATACTAGTTAATAATATATTCTAGTTAGCATGAAATTTATATGAGGTTAAACATAAATATAAAATGTTATACTTCGTATACATACACATATTAATATTATATATATATATATATATATTTATATATCAAATTATACCATTTAAAATATAACTTAAAACTATATAGACGAGTGTATGTTGTATTTAATAGTATTATATTATATAATATATTACAGTATTATTAGGCATATTATGTACCTATGCGTATAAAGTTTGTGTTTCAATAGTTGTAACACAATTATTGTTATTATTTATAATTATTATAAATCACAACTGTGTTTCCGCAGTTTGTGAGAATAAAAATACAGTAGGTATAATAACAAAATAAAGATAATTAATTACTAAATATTGAAACACTTATACAAACTTATTATATGATATACATTAAGCCGTGATGTGTATTCGATAGTTACCGCCGATAGTTTATACACACATACCTATTATAATATGTGTGTAATATGGTGAATGTAAATAAATAGAAAATATTAGTATAGAACTATTATAAATACGTATGTTGTATACAAGTATACCTACGCAAACGATAATATTCAGATGCTGTGAACGATGGCCACATATTATATATTATAAGCCTGCTGTCATACACCTACAGAGTATACCTATTATTATACAGTTCACCGTTTAAAAATATTAAATCAATAATAAATCATCCCGTGAAAATCACACTATCCGTGTAAAATTTATGTTGTTCTGTAACTCTTAACATCACATGTTTTGATAAGATCGGGTTTAAATACTTAACAAAATGAAAATTCGTAAAAGATGTCTTTATGTGGTATATGTACTAGTACATAACCCTTATGTTCAATACAAACTCTATGTATGTGTAGAAACTTATTAAACAAACACGACTGGTTAAAAAATGGGAGGAATCGAAAAACGCCCAGTACAATCTCACCCCGCGAAACAAAAAACGATTTCTTTCCCTCTGGGTTGACGCCAATGCGACGGCCCTTCGTCGCAATGTAAGTATATTATATATATATTGTGTGTGTGTGTAGCCATGATAAACTTGTATTTCGTCTGTATCAATATTATATACGTACAATTTATATATATTCATACAAAGAGTCAAACTGTTTACGTTTCTTTCAGTATAATCAAAAATATAATTTATCCAACTAAATATTTTCTATCGCCTTATATATGTACACCAAATAAGCTGAAAAATATAATATACTTTTGAATTGCAAGTTTCAATAACTATTAAAATGCGGTAATAGTTTCGAAACGAATGAGTATGTGAGGGTAAATGGTGATTTTTAAACAGTGGATGCTAGTTGTTATAAAAAATTGTCTTCAATATTTTCTTTATGGATGTTACGGCAATCTAACATTAAATACTATAAACATGTATAATAATAATAATACATTTCTTATGTTTTCACCTTAATACCTACATTATATAACAGTTTTTAATTGCATAAAGTGATTGATAAACCTAACTCATTGATAGCATCATAAAGTTATTAGTGGAAAATAGATGTACGAAAAATATGAAGGTAAATGAATATAAACGATTGAGACAGTGGCGTAGCCAGCAGGTAGGCCTGATAGACCCGGGCCTACCCACTTTTCTTCAAAAATTAATGTTTTGTATCATGTTTTTTATTTATTAAAAATATTCATTGATAATCCTTATTCCATCAAAATATCAGGCCTACTCAAAAAAAATTGTCTGGCTACGCCACTGGATTGAGACTGTGTAGTGTAGCTATAAACGCATTAAAAAGATGAGCTAAAAATATAATATAACATACGAAAAGTACTGTAACTAGTCAATTAAAAATGTTTAATATAAACAATAAAATTGAAAATGTAAGTTCTTTAACCAGAGACTAGGACAATACCAGAGAATATTCATAAACCAACTTTTTATCACAAATCTGTAAAAAACCAGTCCTAAAATTTGAAATATTAAAATTAAAATAGAATATAGAAAAAATGTAGAAGAGTTACAAAAAGGCAAAAACAACAGAAGATATAAAAATTTAAAGAAGAAAACTTGAAACAAAATTGCATGTACTTTATAAATATTGATATATAAATATAGACTACTGAACATTAGAACGCAGTGTGTTTATAATTTAAAGTTCGAAGTACGTAATACATGTAAAGTCGCGATAGTACAAAGGAGGGTAGACCTCAATAAAATATTTTGGTGGACTTAAATCTACTCTGCTCGTTCACACCTCCAATGAATATGTATTTTTAATTAAAAAACTGAAAATTATGAATATTCCTTTGAAAAGATTTTAATAATATAACATATACGTTCTACGTTAAAAAAAATCAATTTTATATTTTTATTATATTAAATAACATCCATCTGTGCAACACAAATGACACAACATAATTGTATATCATATATTATAAGCTGTATATTATAGTATTATAGTAGTAATAATAATAATAGTCGTAGTAGTAATAGTAGTAGTAAAAGTAATAGTAATAGTAGTAGTAGTAGTAGTAGTAGTAGTAGTAGGTAGTAGTAGGTAGTAGTAGTAATAGTAGTAGTAGTAATAGTAATAGTAATAATGATTATATATAAGTGTGATATATAAATATATAGTGTATATTTTTACATCGGCATCGCTCCAAAGACGACGATGCCGCAAATGGAAAATTAATGAACACTGTACGAGTTTGATAACCCAAACTAAATAATATATTTTATAAGCAGGAAATTTCTTTCTTTTTTTCGGATTGTGCTGGAGGACTATAGAGGTGTATACATCTATAATATAAATAATATATAGAACGGGACAAAAGGACAGACGCCGACCACACACGCCCAAACAAGTGCGCGCGTCCTGTACAATACCCAATTGTACATACGAGTACGTACACTGGTGCGTGTACGATATAATATATAGTATATACTATATATACATACCTATAACTATTCTCGCTTACACATTTATACACACACATATACACGTATATTGTAATAGTGCGGACGAGTAACATAACGACGAAGTCCGGTGAAGTATGAAAATCCGAATAATAATAATGATAATAATAATAAAATATACACGTTTCGTCGAATACATATACATACGCAATATATACGTATTATACTCGTACGGGTATACCGTAATAAAAAATAATAACATGTACATACTTAATAATGTATATAATCCCAAAGCGCCTTCGAGTATAGATCTATATATATATATATAAATAGTATTATATTATAGTATATATTTTATATAAAGCGAGATGATAGCCAGTACGTCGGTCTCGTGTATTAAAAGCATGCATATAGACAGCCACACAGACGTAATGGCGCGTATATCGTGTTGTTGAAATATATATTAGATTTTAAAAATATATAGGTAGGTACTATACCTTGCACGCGTACATGAACATTATAGTGTGTTTTAAACTTTCACAAAGACTTGCGTTTAATATATATATATATAGGTACTGGTACTATAACGTTTGTATACATTTTATTCGTATGCCGATGCGATTTCGCCAATGTGAAACTGCAATATTTTAGAATTATATCGATATGTATAATATATTATGTTTTAATGGTTTTAGAATGATATTATACAATATAATATATTATGAAATAATCTAAAATGTTTTATAAAAAAAAAACCCACGCTAATATTTTAACTTTCTTGCATTGTGCCATGTCAACATAATCATCTTAAATTATACTTCAAAACTAATTACTACTCTATAAATTAATAATACATTATAATTTATAATTAATACCTATATATATACATTATATACATAGATAGATAGAACTGAAGGTATACTGGCCATACTGCAACAAATGCAATAAAAAGAATGCATTATTGCTCAATTCAACAGTCATTCATAAATTAAGTTTAATTAAATTAACAGAAAAAATTCATTTCAAGTAAAATAATGGATATAACTATTAAATCAAACAATGTCACAAAAAATAACAATAACTAAAAATATATTTACACAAATGCGTATGATGAATACGAGGGTCACTTCATTGTTTAATCATATAATAAATTCTATTAGGTACATATAGGTATATAATTACATATAATTTATACTTGTATAGGTATATAACGAAATGTTTATAATTATAATTTATTTTCGCGGCCTATTATGTATTTGAAAAAAACCGATCGATACTGTTATGTTATGAGTACATCTAAAAACAAACAATTTTTAATGAACGTAGTATAAACTTTTATTAATTTAATGTTATTTCCGTTAATTCATACAACTGATAAAATATATTTTTACTATTTTTTTTATTTTTTTATTCATTCAAAATATTTTGCAACTAAATTCTCAAAATCTCATAATCAAAAATTGGATCACTGCCTACTTAGAGGTTGGCAACCACCATTTTATATTAAAATATTTCGTATATCATAAAACCACATAAATATTGGTTATCAATATCCTATTGTGAATTGTTATCAATATTTTGGAAGTATAAAATATGCAATTAATCTTATTTTCTTATATCATAATTATTATTTACTAATATTTAATTTGCTTTTTTGTAAATTGTAATTAAATATATATTTTTATAACAGCCAACATACAATTTTATTAATATCTAGATATTTTAGAATCTATGTTATTGATAATTGTAATAGTATTCAAGAGCTTTTTGTTTTCTTAGTGTTTAAAAAGTTGTTATTTAGAATTAATTTAAATATTTCTTTAAAACAAAAAGATATATATAGGTACATTTTAAATAATAAGTGTCATGGCGTAGTCGTAAATATCTGTCGCTGCTATTGTCTTTTGTGCATTGTTATAGTTATTTTTCTAACAGAAAAACTGAAGGTTTTGTTTGACAAATCGATATTCAAATACAACGCATACATAATACGTATTTTTCTTTTGATAAAAAAACTACATTCCTTAAAATACTAACAGTTCAAGTTCTGAGTTTACTTCAACACTATTGATCGAATAGAAACCTATATATTTAACACGTTTAGCGGGTATAATATAATAAAAATCTATAGAACTATAATATAGGTAGTATACATAATATATATTTGGGTATATTATATGTATATATACTAAATAATAATAATACAAATATTACCTTTGGTTTGTTAAATTTAAATATTCAAGAATAAAAATGTCAAACTGTCATACATTATATTTGTATAGCCCTCCCGATAGAAAGATAATATATTATATTACAAAAGTATACCGCCGCTTATTACCTATATCATATATATTATAAAATAGTTATTTTCATAATAAATTAATAACCAACAGTGTTCAAACCACAAAGTCAATATAATACAGGTACTTTTCTAATATACTTAATACTACTATTCAACAGTATTGTTTTAAAGTAATGCAAAATATCTATAATATATATATATTTAATGTTAGTTTTACGATATGAAATTGTAAAATAAAATTTAAACCAAGTTCCTAGATCAGATAAGTCGATTATCGCACATTTTTAATATTAATAATAGTATACTTGTAACTTGTAAGTATATATAAATACAAAAAATAAAAAGTTATTATTGACATGCACAAAATATAATAATAATTTTTCTTTTTTTTTATAGAATGCCTACATTTTATTAAAATACCACTTATCAGTTATCATTAAATATTTAAATTAATAATTTAAACCAATCGAACATTTTTTATTTTGTACCTATGTTTTTTTGTTTATGTTTATATGCAAAAGCACAAATAATTAATTTAACGAAATTAAATGTAAATAGGTTCATAATGGATAGTTTAAAAACACGCAAATCAAATTTATAGGATATTTTGAAGGCCGTAAAAATAAGTATTCACAAGTAATTTTTCGACCGAATTATCAAATTTTAACATTACCATATCTAATTATTTGATATTAGTCAAAACCGCTTTTGATTTAAATAATTGTACCATGTAAGTTACTCTTTGATGTCGATCGTTTAACTGAAAATTAAACATTTTTTTTTTTTTTTGCAAATGACTAATCGTTTATTTTTTATCTAATTTGAACAAACTATAAATATCATCTATAGATCTAAATGACCTACACAATTGTCAATCAAAAATATTATCTAGTGCTATATAGATATTACATCTACAAGAATGGAGTTATGAACTGAATTCTAAATAACTCAAAATTTTTAGAGGACAGAGCACAATAAAATACTGCACATACTCGTATAATTTAATGTAAATAAGGTATAATATAAAGTTTACCGCGGTATGATGAAAAATTTAATTTTCATAATATAAATAATTATGTATAATTATTACTATAATGACCTTTATAATTTTTTCACATAACTTTTGTATATTTCATAATTTTTGATTCAACATTTTAGTTATTGAAGATAATATACATGTATATTAATATACTTTGCTTTAGTAACAAATAAAAATACAACCCATACAACCTTCGTTAACTATTTTTTAAAACTTACTTTATGATATAATTATATAAACAAACATTGATACTAATCAACATATTTTTTAGTTTTCTTCTAAACCACATGTTTCCGAAAATTTAAAATTAATTTAAAGTTCAAAAAAATAAGTCCGTCTAGCATCAACCCCGGCCAGATCTCAAGTTTCAAGTTCTTTAAATACAGTTGTGAGATTAGAAGTTATAGATTAGTCTATATACTATACTTGCAGTATACTTATAAAGTATACTTATACCTATATAAAGAAAAAATGAATAATTATATCTATTTTATAGTTGACAAACAAATTCATATAAGATAATTAATATTATACGTTATACCTATATGTTACAAGAAAAATATGAAATTGAAGGTCATTGTAAGAAATACTCGCACAATGTACACAATGTTGAATGTTTAGATGTACATGATAAATAAAAAGATATATCAATATTTTCTCATATAGCCCAATCATTTTGTACGATTGAATAAGTATATAGTATTTTCCTCTTGGACAATGTAAAAATAAATACATTCTTATTTAAAAAATGTATTTAATTAGTAAATATAATAAATAAATATTTTTATTTATTTATTACCACATAGGTTATTTTATCAAAAAACTTTATTTCCTTTTTTGACTTAAAAACATAAATAAATAAATGTTATTAACATAAATCTAAAATAAGTCTGAATATTTCATATGTGCAAAATTAACGAATTTTATAAATTCCTTGAAATTGTTATCCAAATTTCTAATTTCATAAATTCGTCAATGGTATTATAGATTACATAAATTCAATATAAATTATGTGATTCAACTCAAATTTTTCAATTTATTTAAATTCTGATGTATAATTATATTAAGCCTTTTAAGGACCATGTTTGTAATTATTCAGATTTATATACCTACTATAATATTATATCAAACTTTTTATGATATTACAAATTTATTTTTTTATAATGAAAACCAACCTAAGAATAATAATATGTTCTTCACTCCAGTATGGCAATATAGCAAGTTTGAAAGATATAGAACTTAGAAACTACTCTTTCAGGTTTTGATTTGATTTTAAAAATGTTCGAAAAATTATCTTCTGAGCAATTTATAGTAAAAAAAGGTATTAGATCTCAATGTTTTCATTTTAAAAAATAAATTCGTATTATTACATGACATTTCTTAAATTGTATAAAAAAATTCTTATTGTATTTGAAAATATTGTCTTTAAGTATAGATACCTACACTTAAAAATTCCAAAAATGACAATTTAGACAAGTTCGCCTAGTATATTTTATAAATATTTATGTGCAATAATTGTTAATATTCAATATTTATAGGAACTATACATATCTACTATACACTGTTACACATATATGATCAATAACATAATTATACAGTACCTACTTACTGCGTGTAAAGGTTTAAGATAGACACTTCAACTCTGAAAAGGGTTGCAGAAAAATAATTAACATGGATAGATAGGTATACCTACATATAGCCTATATAGTGATTATATATAGTAGTTTCATATATAGGTAATTTATATCATTAAATAACATAGGTAGTATCGCACACCAGCACACCTAGATCAAAACTGTAACAACAGTGTATATTATACACAATTTATTATAACTAGAGAAGCCTTTCAACTATTTGCTATGGGTCTCGCCAATCTTATATAAATACATTTAGATTTGAGATAGAAAATATGATAAAGAATGGAACTGTATTTAATATTTATACATAACGATAATAATATAGAAGTCCAATGTAGGAAACGTTACCTACACCTGTATATAACATATTAAAGCGAATAACGTTTATACCTATATATTATATATACCTATACGCATGCATATATATTATGCAGCTATATGTAGACTATATATTATTATGACAGCCATTTCTAGACATTTATAGTAACGCAAAATGCTCACTTGCAAACAGCAAATGAAGCATGCGAGTAAGAATAAAAAAGATTCAAACATTTACCTTCATGTTCTTGATGTACGTAGCCGGAAAACCACACAGCTCGAAACGGTTTTCTTGGATCATATCTGCGGTTAGACTGAACGTGTACCCGGCGCAAGCAGACAGTATACGTTGTAAATATATGTATATATATATATATATACAACACGTGAGGATAAATTCCAAGAAAAACCACACCGTCGGATGACCGCTGCAGCTGAGAGTGCGCCGCGTCTCTCCGACCCTGCGTTCAAAATCGTTTTCGAAACATTTCCGTAAAATCGCGCGGAAAAATGAGATTTTAGGTGAAACGGAAATAAACCTGCAACACGCGTCGGCGATTCGTGTGAAAAAAATTCCGGAGTCGTCCGTATGTACCTTTATCGGGAGAGTGCTTGTCCGGCCGCCGCTGTCACTGCACCACGTCGATTTGGCGAACACTATTACGGTATACAAAATTCGTATTTCGTAACAATATCAAAATATTAAAAATGATGTACACGAAGGAGCGCGCACTGCCGCCACCGGTGTGTATGTGGGCCGTTCGCCGCGGACCGATCCTAACTAACGGACGGCAGAGATGACCGGCCGGCCGTGTGGCAGACGCGGGCCATGGATTCTGCGCGCGTACACGTCCGGTAGGAGGGTAGAAGCGAACGATAGGCGCCACCGATTGGTCGGCTGGGCGTGGTCTCGGCGTGCGTCGTCTACCACGCCCTGTGCGCGGGTAAAAGATCCGGATCCGATATAATATATATATATAGAAGTATTATTATAGATACCTGGCTACTATTATTATTATTATTATACTCGTATAAGGTACTGTACGAATATTATTTTCCTTTCCGTTTCCTCGTATTCTTCCGACCGGACGCAGACGAAAATATTATTATTATTATCATTACTGATATATATATAGTTACATATTTACGACTTGGCCAACAACCGTCTCTTTTTTTTTCGGTCGCCGTTTTCATTGTGTCTCCTGCACATCCAACCGTGAACGCCGCGAGTATTATAATAATATGAAAGTACCTATAGGTAACTGCGGTATATAAGGACGTAAGGTGGTAAACGACGAGTCATAGGTATATAAATATATACTTATACGATGGTGGGTATTACATATATATTATACAGTATAGGTACCTATATACCGGGTTAGTATGAGAGTGTCAGTGTGTGTGTGTGTGTGTGTGCTACGTATTGTATTTTATTGGACCTGATCTTGGGGAGGGTGGAATAAAAAACAAAACGACAGCAAACAAAAAATAATAAAAGCCCCGACGCGCATATGCGACGGGGAGGACCGTGCAGTATACGCGAGACAAGATGACGTGTAATGTATTTTGTACACATATGATGTACCGCCCTTCCCCTCGTCGAAATTATAATAATAGTAATAATACATTATTGTATTACGTACCTATGTGTGTTTTACGAAGGCAGAGAACAAACAAATACACGAAGAATATATATTATGTATAAATATAAGTAACGACAGCCGTATATATAAAGAAGCGGCGCGTTATACGCGACCGTTACGGTTTTCGAGTTTATTGGATCACATAAAATATAGAAGTGTATACATGTACATTTATGGCCGTGTAGGTATAAGGTACATGCACATATATAAGTATAAAAGTATGGTTGTTATTACAAACAACTCCTACGGCGTACATAGAAATTTGCAATTAAATCCTTAAACACGAAATTTAAATAATTAATTTAATTAATTTACTTGTACGTAACTTAGAGGCCCTAGCGACCTAGCCCAACTATGTCACTGTCTATACTATAATATATAATATAATAAAGGGTAAATAGTATTATTATATTTTATTATACACGTAAAGATGAGATGGCACGCTTGATTTTCAAAACGTCACCGTTTCATATGTGATTTGCCACAGTACCGTAACTATATACAACCACAATGCCAGAGCAACTGCACAATTAATCGTGTACATTATTCCAATATATATTATATGAATACATTGTTATAATAATATGTAAAACACTGTTTTGTCTGTTTTCAATTATAATAACGCACATCAAGCTGCATCGCTTCTGCACACTTCCAAACAAATGTAATCTCACATCGTTTGACTTTAAAATTTAAATACCCATTATAACTATTAACCCTACCTATATCTACGCGTATACACACAATAATTGATAGTAGGTACATAATATTGTGTAATACACGAAACGAATATTTGTTATTCAAATGAACTTATACATTTAATATTTCAATCGTAATAAATAATGTTTTATACATATATATGTCATGTACTGCATAGAGTATATACAAAAAACATTTATACGAATCGCTTTTTTAAATACTTTGGCGACCAGATTATTGATTTATGTGACATTTTAACGTGAATAAATAGGTACATTTTAAAACAACATGGTTCACCCCATATAGTTATCTGTATACATTAATATAATGTTTTCATAGACCGTTAAAATAATTTTTCAATTATTTAAAATTTCAAGGAGAGCTGCAGCCCCCTCAACCCTTCCCCTGGTTACGCCACTGTAACATTATAAACAATATAAATAATCCATCGAAATTCAAGTAGGTATTGTATTCAAATTTACACGAAAATAACCAAAAAATGTTACTAACATTATAATTTATATGCAGATACCTGTATCATAAGTATATCTACATTATATTTTATTATTTTATTTTATAGGCCGCTTATTAAATATTATTATTAACATATAATAATATAATATTATGTGTCATCATCGTTTCATTGAAATCAACCACAGAGTGAACAGTGAAGAGTGAACTCTTAGGTATATACCTATATAATATATATAATATCTAACATAATGCTGGATATTGATTATTATTATATTATTGATATGATTTGAGTCATTGAATAGAATAAATAAAAACTGCCGAGAAAAAACGTGTAATAATATATTTAAAAAAATGTTAAAAATATATTAATATATGTATAGTATTTTATTTTATTTTATCTTGTAACATATATCAATAATAATAACGATACCTATTTTGTTTACAGAAGGATAAACCCGTAAACGGCCAAGCACTTATGCCAAAATCTTTAAATTAGACATTTATAATGCATATAATATATAAGTAACACGAAATCCAACGAGCTACAATAATACAGCATCCAATGTACCTACTATATATATTTTTATAATATGTTGAATTTTTTTTTACATTTCGTTAATTATATTTTCATTACGCAGTGCGTAGGTTCAACATTATAATATTATTACATGCCTATACCTAACACCTTTATTATTACACTAACGCGTAGGCCTACCATACGAGTACGAGTAAAATACATAATCATTATCCAGTGTGAAATTAAATCATGTTGTTATTATTATTATTTTTTTTTTAACGCGTTAAACGCATGCCCACGGTGGTTAAACACAAATTGCACAGTGTAAATGTTCATTCACACATGCATAAACGTATATAGAATATAAAGTCCCCTACATAGTTTGGACCGCGAAACTGCAGTGCAGTTTGTGGTGCTCTCGTCATGTTATTGAACAGTGAATAGCTGTTAAATGGGTCGACGGAGCCTCGAGGGAGACCATGCGCGTGATCGTCTCTTATATGAATCTCGCTGTCATTTATAAAAACAGCGTTTGTTTACGATCACATATTATTTATTATGGCGATTTGTCGTGTTTCAGATTTGAACGACTATATAGAATATTATTTATCGCCTTATTTATTACGTATTCATATAGGCACACGTCCAAAGTAAATAGTTGTATGAGACATGAATAATACAATAATTATTATAAATTTAAAAAATATACTTTATAAACTAACCTAAATGATAGTGTACTTATATAATATTAAATTCCTAGAAATTAGAACAAAAATACTAAAATATTTAATTCATTCGAAACTCATATTATATGCTCAATATACTCATAACTAAAAAAATTATAATATTATGCACAAGTAATAATGGCATCTAACTAATAATTGCGATAATTTACCTAAGATCATTATATATTACAATGTACTATAAATTATAATATTTATTGCAACTAATCTGTAACATAAGGTTGCAGATTGCATTAAGCATAATTTGAGGACATAAGCGGAAATTGATTTTTTGAGGGAGAGTTCAAATCTTCCTAATTAAAGAAGAGACTGAAAACTTAGCCACTTGCACAAAAAATGTTTGCTTATTCTATAAGCTAATTACTACTATAAATATAGTAGTAATTTAGGTAGTAGTAAGTTAAGTAGATTTTTAAGATTACTGCCAATAATATGCTTATCTCCATAATGTTGTTACTAATGACAAACCTAGTAAATGCTTATAAACGTAATATAACAAATACTTTTAAATAATAATAATGGAAGGTTACTGTTAATTTATTATAAAAAAAATAGTGTCATAAATCAGCCACCCCTTCGCCACTCAAAAAAAAAAAAAATGTTTTTAAAACTCTTACTAATGTATTGATACTTGAAAGTAAACTTAGTAAATTTCTTAATTAATTTATATAAAAAAAAAAAAGTTATTACTACTTCTAAAAATCCTATTTTCTGAGAAATTTCCCCTTTATAACAACTTCATAAAATTGTATACGTATACCATATATTTATTATAATTTTTCATAGTATTATTAAGAGGAAAAAAATATTACATAATTATTGTCCATCAAAAAATAGGCCGTCATTTAGCATTAAAACTTTAAAGTTAACGTTTAAGGTTAACGTTCAGTAAGTATAATAATAATAGTATCATACATTTATAAAAATATACGATGAAATTAAAAAAAAAAAAATTAACTAAAATCTAAATTGTAATTATTAATTATTTTAATATTAATACAATATTTTAACCTATTGTATAATAAAATAAATCTATCTTATAGTCCCATTATATCATTAAAAGATTTAAATATTTAACATACTGAAATATTAAAATATTAAAAAAATATACCACATATTATATCAGTATTCCTTTATAACTAGAATAATATAAATAATATAAGCTTTCGTCGTTTTTCATCATAGGTCACAAATCACAATATGAAAGGGGAACTATAAATATTGATCCACCATCATTCTGTGGCCTCTTTAATATAGGTACTTTATAGACGTCTCAATTAGCTAGTAATGTTGTACCTACGAAAATACCGTAATTTTCATTCCAATTAATATAATCATATTTAATCCATAAAATAACTTATCTTAAAATATTAAAACGTGCAATATATATATACGATTATAAAATTAATATTATCATTAGCATGACTTATAAATGTATATTAAGCCCAATTGAGGAAACAAAACTTTTTTTAGTCATTGCTGCCCGCAGTCAAAAATAGACGTTATAATATAGTAATAATATTACTGGTATGAAAATATTGTATGTATATTGTCATCCTATAGGCTAGAACTCCTACTCTATTACCACATTCAATATCAATACAAAACCATTTAAGATGTCATGTTTTAAAAAAATATTTTATATGATATATCATATGTAGCAAATATAGTTATTATTTTTAATTTTTTAAATAATAATACTATGAAACTTAAAGACGATTTTCTAAATAGGGTTTATATATTGTGTAAATATATACCTACTTTATGTATAACAATATAGCATATTGTACATTTGTACCATAAGGTAAATGTAGATATGCAATAAACGCACTAGTATAATAATATATGTATAAAGGTTCTCCATTTCACCACGACATATGTTATATTATATGTGATGTAGTTTTACGGATATACGGTACATTGGTTTTTTAAAGTATTAAAATATATTTTCCAGTAGTGTATTTATTATAAATAGCTAGAATTGGTTTATTTTTATAGATAATGGATTTAATTGTATTATTATAGGATATTACATATTATGTACAAATGTACATTATTATATTCTGTATAAACTTGTAAACCTTTCTAGGTAACTATCTTAAAAAAATCAGTATCAATTTTTAATAATCAAAAGAAAAGAAAACTATTCTCTGTTTCTTTTTTTTTTTTACTGAATCTATTATGTATAACTACATATTTTGAACAGTCCCTCATGAGGATTAAAATATAAAATCGAAAAAGAATTCTAATATTGCAACACGGAGATCTCCAAGGAAATATTTTTTAGATTTCTGACTACATTCATACTCAAAACTCTTTCAGTCCAAAAAACTCTCTGGCTATATTGAACAGCATAATTCTATTTGAAGTTAGGTTTCCTATTATGTAAATTGAATTTTTGTCATTATCAGTGCATATAAATAAAATATTTTGAATGTTTGTAGTTTTAATACAGACATAATATTATAATTTAGGTAGGTACACTTGTACACATGATAAAAAAGAAGATTCATGTACCTATAATATGCTCAATATTATAAATTATTATTACGAGTTAAACAATTCGCTTCTCGGTCGTGATTTAGTTGCGTGTGAATACAGTGACGCAGCATTTACAGTCAAGCTATCACTTCGTCATAATCTATATATTTTAAAAGCCGTTGAATAAGTAAATTTAGTTTGTTACTTATTGTGAATTTCTATAATAAAATATTATTATAAGCTACAATAATTCTTCAATCATATTTAAATCATAATAAAATTAAATTGACCAGTAAAATAAAATAGTCTACATGAATTATAAATGTATAGCTAAATGATTTCTCTCTCTATTATACCTATATTATATATTGCCTAATAAATATACTCACGGAAGAAATTTAAATCAATACGCATAGTCAAAATTATATTAAACTTTATAATATACACAGTATACTATTATATTTATTATTTATGTACTTAAGCATGGTTTATTATTAAATTTATAATACACGTATACCGATCAATACAAATTACATAAATCTAGACTCGAATATTACCAAACAACTACTGCTGTAGGTATATTATTTTCGATAAACCATAAGCATTTATTTTTCAGTATGTAATAACTTTATAGGTACCTAGACCTTTGCGCATGCATGTGTATTATGACGATAACTATATTATGATTTTGTTTTTAAGAAGTTTTGGAAATACGGGGCCGGGATACCCGATAGCGCACGCGGTGTATTGTATCAAAAGCCTTCGTCAGCATTTAGTTCACGCCTTTTCCAGTCGACTGAACAGCTCGACGGATTTCCCAGAGCTGGTTGATTCAATTTGCCGTGCGATTTGCTCGGAATACGGGATTGCCGGCACACAAACTCTGGGGTTGTTCTCTTTCTCATCCCTTTTCACGGGGTTTTCAAATGGGGTACAAAACTTTACGTGCACGCGCTCCAGTGTGTATCTATGTATATATATATGATGCATTTATATATGTATATATGTACACTATATACGAGCAATACACGCTCACGGAAGAAAACAACGCAGCAAAAAAAAGAATCGAGAGAGGGAAAAATGGTGACTTAAAATTTCACAAACAACCTCGTAAAGTCACGACGCACAAAGGATACATTATATTATTATATATGTATATTATATAAATACGTGTATATGTGTATATAGTGTGCGTATACGCGGCAAGACTATTTTTTTATCCTGGAAAATATACAAACAAAGATATAAACAAGCGGAGTTACATAAATCTGTATTTTTTGAAATTAGCCCAAGTATATTTGCATAACTTACTATTACGTCTGTAATATAGGGTACTCAACATTGATATATTAGTGATGTAAAATAGATTTCCAATTGCAATATATTTATATATATTGCCTACCTATTACATTATGTATACATTAATCGATAAATCAGTAACGTTTATAAATTGAAGTGAATTATCAAGTATCTATAGTAGGTACTTGGAGTTTTTAAATGTATATAATAATTTATATTTATATTATTTATACCTATAATATACCTGACTTTTAGTATGTTTAATTTTATTTTTATTTATTTTTGACATATATTAGATACATACATTTAACAATTCATATTATATTTTAAGTAACTACAAACAAAATCTATCGGTTAATTAATTTTTGATTATATTATGTATTAGAATTTTAAATTTTGTTATGAGGACACCACATCAACGTATTATGTTGTCTTTGTCTTTGCACAATAGCATATTTGTTTTCAGAATACTTAGCGAACTTTGATTACCATTTCAGTAATAGAATGATCTACCATCAAACTTAAAGGGAAGATATAATTATCTGTGTTTTCATATAAGCTTTTTACAATATTTTAAACTTGAAGGGAATTAAAACAATTTTTAAATTGTAAAATTGTATATACTCATTACTAACTTAAAACTTAAATTATAGTGAAAATAACCAAGGTTAAACACGGACAATATACTTACTTTTAAGTTTAATAATAAATAAATTCACTTTATTATAAAATATTCTACCCAAAATTAAAACTGCTGAACACAAACTTGTTGTCATGCGCGTTTGTAAGACCGAGAAACACATACGCGCGGGTACCTATCCACTTAAATGTTGTTTAAAACTGTACAATTATGTCCTATATACACATAATATAATATATTAAAATAAACATAAAAAAAAACAAAAGTAGAGTACATACTATATATACTTAAAACTGTAAAATCTCAAGTTTACACTTATAAAATAACCAAAATATATTTTATTTGCTGTTTAAATAGACCAAATGTATTTCCTATGATAAACACGTTTGTTTCTGCAACAAAACTGAATAACAAACATCTATCCTAAATAATTGAGTTTAAAATTGGAGAGTCTCTAGGACAACTTTAAATTCGTTTCTAGTAAATTGTATATCCAAGACCTCGTTTGCACAATAATAAAACGTGACAAGAAAATATAAAATTCAACGAAATACGAACAATATACCTATATACAGTTTAACTATAATTATAATAATGTGTTGATTATAAGTATAAAAATTAATAATTAACTAACAAGTTTACTTAACAGTTTACATCAATAAAATTTGGTTATTTTTCTACATCATAAATTATAAAAAAAAAAAATGCAAATAAACATTATAAGCATTTAAGATATACCATATACATAATAAAACAAGACTCTTAATATTTAACAATTTATAAAAAATTAATTTATACAGTTATTAACTTATTTATGAAAAATGTCAACATGACTACTAAAAACTTTAAGTAAAATACTTAATAAATTCGTTTTATAGTGAATAATTAAATTATTTATTACTTTCATTCACTTGTACTATAAAAATTTTCTGTAAAATGTACTTGGACAAGATTACAAGAGGAAAACTATAAAAGTTAAATGTAGTTAAAAATCAAAACAAGCGGCAACTTATAAAAATAAATTTTATTTTAAATAAGCTATTGACTTAAATACTTTAAACTTACCTTACGATGTTTTCGGTAGTTTCTCTATAATAACAAACACACAACAAAAAAAAAAAATTAATTAATTTCAACTAGCACAGTTTAAATGGTTGCCATTTAATACTATACATTATATAGTATACAAGCTTATATATATTACGTTTCCGTCTTAGTAATCAATTAAATTTTTAAATTAGTAATTTACTTTAAAAATTTATAATTTTATTATTTTAATGTGTACCTATACTATTTAAATAAATAAAAAAAAATGGTTAGATGACTATTTTATAAATTTGATAATATAAATTATAAATCATATTTATAATAGTGTATCTATACATTACAAAAAGCTAATTTTTGGAAAGAAATTGTTTTATTAAAAAAAAATACATTGCAATATTTACCAATTAAAATATTTTAGATTTAGATTCAGAGCAAAGAGATGAATGTATTGATTTTTACAATTATGTATGTTTTATGTCTATAACTACCTTTTAGGGTAGATTTTCTAAAATGGGGGTGGTTTCTCGAAATAAAATTAATTTAGTTCGTACTTTGGAGAGTCAAAAGGAAAAATTTTCTTATAATGTAATAATTTAAAAACAAATTAGTGTAGATGATTTTTAATTTTTTTCTATACATTTTGTATCAAGATTTTTAAAAAAATTGATCAAAATTGCAAAAAAAATTGTAAACTATTTTGTAGTTGAAAATTCATAAAATCTTTACATCTAAGTTCTGAAAACTGAACACAAGATTCCTCAAAAGTAACTCATACCATACTGAATCCACTGAATATAAAAATATATGTTTAAAGGCAATTATTTTTTATAAACAATTTAAGTTTAAATTTAAACGAAATTGTTACTGTCTTATTTAAAGATATTATATTTTTATACTATGAAACTATTTTACTAATGTACCATATATACAAAAATATTTTATTACGTTTTGAATTATATAAGTTGATTACAAATATGGTATGAAATAAATATATTATTATTATATTTAAACACTAATAATACAATAAATACAATATTTTCGGAAAAAATCATATCATCATACTGCTATATTAAATGTAAAATAAATTACTTTAATAGTTATATAAAAAAACATATATCACAAAATATTACACTTAATTCATTGTTATATATTATTTTTTCTATGCAAAAATACATCATCGAGTTACCATATTAACAATGATATTGTTTAGCAGATATATTATTCTTGTTTCAGTTAAATTTTAAATTTATCTTACAATAAAATATTTAAATTATTGAGAACTATATATGTTAAAAAAATTATACTTTTAAAAGCAGTTTAAAATCACTATCAATGTTTTAAATTATATATAATTATACAGTTTATAACTTCTGATTACTGCTGCTGCAGCTGTGGCAAAGGACTCGATGATGCGTTTAGACACTAATATAATTATAACATTAAGCGTATACGGTAGGCACCTATACACACTGTTTGGGGTGAACGGGGTGGCGTGTAAAAGATTAGCAGACTAAATCATAATACTGCATTATACTCACACAGTATATATTATTTATATACGTTAATACGTAATATATAAATTTAACATTTACGGCATTATTGTGACGTGCCTTTTGAAGAGAATAAAAAACCACACGTGCATTATTATATTATCGTCATATTATTATTGTAACTCCTGTAATTCCTTTTACATTATTATTATACGTATTATATTATACAGTATGTACACGGCGGCGGTTGCGTGGCGCACGTGTCCGTTCGTGCCGCGGGAAGCGCGCATCGAAAGACTCAGGTCAGGTGGAAAAAGTCTCTTTTTTTTCTCCACCCTCTCCCTGCTCTGCCCGTTGAATATGTATAATGCGCACACACGTCTATATAATATTGTACGTATAGTGCGTGTGTGTGTGTGAGATGTCACCGCACTGGGAAACTGTCAGCGGACTGGAATGATCGCGTTATACGCGCGCGCGCAAAGGATATACAGCCTACGAGGACGACGACGACGTGTACGACGTGTATGCAGGCCGCCGACTGTGGAGTCCACGTCTCTCGCACGCGACTCCTCCTCGCAGGACACAGCAAGAGATCGCCCGCGGAGTCTGTATAATATAATATTATATTATGCAATCGTCAAAAAATACGTTCCCACGCGCATTGCAATGCGTCACGCGCGCGCAAAAACGACACAGAAATAAAATTATAATATAAATCTCTCCGATCGATGCGAACGCTATATAAAAAATATTATATAGGTACTTATTATACTATAATATACACACACACATATATATATATGTATAGTGGTTATTACGACTTCTGGCTACCGTGCGCGCGTAATCCAAGTACAAAATCGAGGTTAGGTGTTTTTTTTTCCTATTTTTATTGCCGCGTGTGTGCCGACCAAAGCACCTATATATATTCTTATTTCGCGTTTATTTAACGTCGTAAAAACTTCTTCGTATATACATCTATAATAGTCACGACTATAATACGCGTTTACCGTATACATTATATTATATTTTCGACACGCATAATATTTAGACGGTTGTACAAGAGTATAATTTATATTCTATTAAATTGTAAATACGTACTTCTACAGGGTAATCCACTGAGCGTGATCATCCCCAATTTTTCATTCGATACTGAATTTATTCAAATTCTGATTTTTGAAATTCCTTAGAATTTTTTGAATTCTTAAGGAGTGTTTTCTAGGAACACTATAACTAACACTATAACTTCTGGTCTTCAAACAAGAACCCTACCTTTTTACTGTAAATTATTTGGCAGATAATTTAAAATTCGAACGAATAGTTTCTCAGTTATTGAAATGTTTTTTATTAAGGATTATTGTCCTAAAAAATGGTTTTACTGCAAAAATAAAAATAGATTTAATATTGAATCTAGTAATTAATAATAAAAAATGTTATTACTTAAACAACTTTTATAAATTATAAGTGTTAATAAATTAATGTTCATTCGCTAAAATATTTGAATCACCATAGCTCCCCATATCTTTTAAATCGTTATCATGAACCTATTGATCTTAGTACACAAAGTTAAATAATTCAAAACTAATCGAGTTTTGATTTTGATACGTGAAAGTTTTTAGAAAAAATATTCATTAAATAATTTACAGTAGAAAAGTAGAGTTCTCATTTAAACAAAAATTTGTATCTTCTCAAAATCCTTAAGTAGTACAAAACTCTCAAAAATTTTAAAATACAATCTTAAATAATTGTTCACCAAAAAAAACAAATTTTGAATGACTGCTTTACTAAAGACCAGAAAGGGTGATCATATACTTGGTGAATCGTTCTGTATATAATATATACATTATGCAGAGTAAATAATGTAAGTATACCACTTCACATCGAAAAATACGTTTTAAGACGAAATGATCAAATCGATGACATTATTTATTTTAAGTTTACTTGGTTTGTGTATAGATACTACTGGTTAGTCAGACTCAAAATTTAAAAATTTTGAATTCATACGAGTTGCGGCGAGAAAGTTATAAAACAATAACGTGTAGGCATAAACTCGTCAATTTGGGCGGCGTATAATACGGTATGATAAATCATTTGGATCGATACCTCAGATCGAATAAATAAATAAGTATTTTTTCGTGATTTTGCAATTTAATTTTTCCCACATCCAATCTAGTACCTTTACTATATCTATCTACGTCGTATGTATATATTATATAGCCTACACATACCCGAGACTATTGAGATTGTACTATTCGTTGATCGTGTTGAGATAATTATTATATGTTCACTAATTTTATTTCTCTCGCGATCTATGCATATTTCAAAAAAACTCGTGACATATATTTCCTGATATAGGTATTACCCACACTCGTGTTTACTCCTAGTGAAACACATACATATACGTATTAATAGTCTCTATAAATTTATCAAAATATTAAAATCGTACATTATAATATACGTTCTACGGTTTTTAGTGGCCCGCAACGGCCATTACAGCCAAACGCGTAAAATTATTACGGTACATGCGGTGTAAGAACGACAAGTGGTCGATCTATAAAAATTGATGATCCGTCTTCACATAATATAATCAACCCGCCCGCGAAGCTAATGAAAGAGTGTGACCGCGGGGTCAATCGGAGCACCATGATTGCGCTCCCTCTCGCGCGTACACATGTATCTATACGTTTTGTCTGTGGGGTCGATCGTCGTATGTATAACGCGCACGTCGTCCGGAACCCACACCCTACTATGCACATAATATATAATATTGTATTTACTATAGCTACAGTCTATATATATACATAAGTACGCAGTCGGATGTATTATATTATTATGTACATTACAGTCATTTGGGAATACCAATTACACCACAGGTTTTTCGGTTTGTTTTCGGTTCCCTGCGTGTTTTTCAACCCATTCGCCGAGGTGCCGCCGCGTATTATATAGACATACAACTTTATAACAAGTACGTATTAGCAATCACGTTGTACATCGTAATTGAAACATATATTATATTATGTTGACTATACATTATGTTGACGACAACCCGGAAAAAGGCACGTCTTTGTAATAAATATACCGTCGTTATAACAACCCCGATGCCGTACAACATTTTAAAACGTATATATACGCAGTACTGACATGTTTCGTCGTGATCCAATTAACAACTAGACCACAGAATCGGTAAAGGCAATGATTCTGAAAATTATCGCGAAATCATGAAGATTTTAATAACTACTGCTATATATATATATACATGCGCGATGCTCGATTTCGCATGATTTTGTATACAACGTCGCCATTTATTTGCTATAGTTTTATAAACTTAAAATTTATAATTAAAATTAAAAAGTCGAAAAATTCATGAGTATCGAGTATGATTGTCCGGTAAGCATAAAATTAAAACAATATAATTTGAAAACAAATATTTTAAGTTATTCATTATAATTGAAATTAATTCATAATAATAAAATTGAAGCATATATTTTTATTTATTTTTTTTAAAAAATGTCAATTATTATTGTTATGAAAATCAAAGTTGTTTTCATTAGTTTTTATTGAAACGACTTTCTGAGTCTTTTTCTATATCATATTACTGAAGAGTAGAAGAGTATGTCTAGCGAGCTATTTTCATGTGTGTGCAAAGTTGATATAATAACATTTAAATGTGATATTTTTTTGTTGGATAAAAAATATATGGAGAAGAATATTAAGTTTATAAACTACTGAACTGATAATACTACTGCGTTATACGAAAAAAAAATGGGTTTGTATCTTATTACAACTTATTACAACTTATTAAATTTCTTTTAAAATCTGTCAAAAATTTAAAATACAAAAATAAATCCATAATCATAAAAAATGAACCACACGTCAAAATATTAAACACTACAATAGTTTAATAATATTGTTTTTAATTATTAAATATTCAAAACTTGCCTTAAAATAAAAATATCAAAAAAAAGAAAGAAAAAAGATCTCAAGGTGAAAAAAAATGATAAAAACTCATTGTTTACAATACCTGTATGATTAACACACTTAATAAAAATGTCCATAAAAACTATAAATTATTCTTTGTTGAAACGGTTCGTTATGTGCGATATTGCGATGAAAATAATATCTTATTTACATTAAATCCTAAAAGTGTCGCAACTGCTACGTTCCTAACGTACCTATTTAATTTTTTTTTTTTTTTTTTGAACGATCACAGTGTATTCAATCGTCAATGCCATAGCTAGAGCCTTAATAATTTTATACTAAAACCTCTGATTTTATCATTCAAGTTTTTTTTCAATATATAATATAAATTTTAAGTAGTATTTAATCATAAAATTTTAAAAAAAATCGTATATTTCAAAATTTTCTATTCCATTATTATTAGATTAATGTTATTAGCACCTATACTAAGGTGTAGATACTTACTAAAACTTATTTAAGTGAAAATTTGTCCTACAATTTAACCATATAAGATAGTGTTTTATATTTTATGTTAAACAAAAAACATTATGTTATTTTATTATTGTATGTCATTCTAAAATTATGAAAGAAATGTTTGTTCTTAATGTGTAAATATATAATTTAGCAAATTTTACTCACGTATGGTACTTTGTAAAGCGGTTATTTTTTTATTTATTCTACAAGAAATTAATAGACTCCACAGAACATGTTCAATTATTATGATCAAATTCCCTAAAAGGACTGACAATCACAAAAATGTTAAGATATATATAATTATTTGTTTCATATTATAGTTATTTCTTAAGTTAAAAAATACAAATATTCAATATAAACTCATGACTCATCAGTATATAATTTACTCATTAAAAATGATACTAATACAGTAATGCAGTTCTTAAATAAATTATAATTAAGTGCCTAGGTACTGACAATTTTCAACAAGAATGTTATACCTAATACATCTATTATATTTTAAAGGTATACAGCATTATATGGTATGTAAAACATAAAAGTAGATTAATAACTGATTAAAAATGTTTTTCAAAACTTATGATTTATGGTCGATTACTCAGAAACATATAAAAAATAAATAAAAATATCCATTATAGATCCTGTATACCTGGATTGATAAAAAATATACCTACATTTTATTTATAATTGTATCATTTTAACTTTTGCGGTTTTGCCATAAGCATTTAATATAAACAGTAAACACTCTCAATTTAATGAAGTTTGTCTTAATTATATCAATTTTCAACAAAATTTTTCCTATTTATAATTTAAATGTGTACAACATTTTAGTTTATATACTGTAATATGTAACTTAGATTCATTTAAGTATAAAAAGTAAATATTACCTATAGAAAAAAAATATTTACTAATATTGTACAAGCTTTTTACACCATAGGTAATTCATGAAAAATCTATTGAATAGATTTTTATACTATTTGTTTACTCGTATACTTCTTAACATTGAAAGATAATGTGTACAACGTTCATATAATATAGAAAATATAAGATATTCAAATATGCATTATACACACTCGATTACTTCGGATTTTTGTTATAATTTGAATTTTCTTAAGTTTATTAATTTATAACAGGCGCAAATATAGTTCTTAAATTAATCAAATAATTTAACTAAAAAAAAAATTGTGAACTAATACAAGTATCAGTAAACTTATTAGTAGGTAAGTTAATATTTATAATCTAACTATAGCAATATTGTCTAGATTCTATGTATTAATCGTTCTATTTAATTATAATAAATTATTTTATTAACTTGATGATAAAAATGGTCAAGCTATAGACTATAGTTATAGTATTATTTACTGTTTACTTATGTGTTATTAATTTCAATAATTATTAATAATCAAATTATTTCCTAAATGTAAACCAAACAAAAAAGATAATCATATTATTAAATTTTTGTCATATGACAAAAGAAGCTACTCATTTGACATTAATGATTCGCATTGAATGCAAATTATAATAATGATATGGTTTTTAAATATATTTCCGGGAAGTTAAACATTTGAAAGGGGAATGCCGAGTAATTGTCGCGATCAATCGACGAATAATGAGTCCGCGCATAATATTTTTAAAGTGTTGAAGCCGTAAAATTCGGAAATCAAATTCCATTCATTAACAAATTACCATTACTATTAATTATTGTTGTTTATAAGTAACAAATTATTATTATAATTGTAACTAAATATTTTCTATCACTGAAAACTTTCAGGTATGATTATGTCACAATGGCATATAGTAGGCAGTTTGATTAAGTAAAACGCTAAAATTTAGTATAAGTACCGACCGTATACATAATACAAATATTGTACTATACTTTGTATTGAAGTTATTTACGGAAATTATAAACGAAAACCAAAAGTAATTCTGGTCGACGGCGGTCTTACAGTTTTGGCGATTATTTGAATAGTTCAAATAAAAACAGTGAATTCAAATTTAATTTATTCGGGGGTTAAGAGAAAAGAACAATGAAAAAAGTCCGACACGAAGGCACAATTATCAATAAAATATTAAAATCTATTCGTATAATTATTATTCCTTTCGTAAAAAAAAAAAAAAACCCGAGGATTTTCTTTTTACGCGAATAATAAAGATCGTTCTTTTTTCACACCAAACGTTAATTCCTCGACAAAAAAATTGATGGAGGAAGGGTCGTTTATATTAAAATACATTTATTTTTTCACTGCTACGTCATAGTATTCATAATAATATAATACATACATATAATATAATATATATATATACGTTTTATGCGTGGAAAGAGAAATAATTTCGAAAGGAAACAAAAACGGTGCTATATATACTTTACCACAACGATTGATAGTTCGAGGACAGTGGAGGGGATTACACAGTCGTGCGTATAAAAACAATAAAACTAAAAAAAAACCGCAATTTCCTCGACCCCTTGTCATCCTCTTCACGTTCACTAACGCCAATCGCCGTCACACCCAAAGGTTTGGCTGTTTGCTCGCCGAATATATTATAATATTATTATGAATTTTAACCAAATATTATATATATTGTGACAAGCGGCCGAAGGGCATGCGGAGTCACGACGACGATACATGACGACATGGCTCATTTACATTCGCACCGCCGCCGCGGTTTTTGGCATGTCAAACACCGCCGCCGACGGCGTCGGACGACCGAATAAGCTTGAATCATCCCTCTCCGCCCTCCTTTCATTCCGACCACGAGGTATATATATAGGTGTATGTACAGAGTCATCGTGTCGTTACCACGGTAACTTTGTCACCGGACGATGGCCACTCCCACCTCGGTGGTTTTATTTGGGAGCTTTTAAAAAAAAAAAACAATCCGACGAACCGCCCCCTCGACCGCTTATATACGTACCTACACATGACTTCTCTATAGGGATCCGGAGGTCGGAAATTCGGTTCCTCTCTTCCCGCCAATAGCAAACTATATATAATACTTGTACACAATCTAATAAGTAGAAAATATAAAACAATAATAATACAAAGCACATTTCTGTAAAACTGCGCATAACGCAAATATTTTACCAAAGCTTAACTACGTCTTAGATTTTTGGAAAATCTTCAAATACTGCACGTCATACGTACCTACGTATTATTATTACAATAGTTATTTAGATATGTGTATGTACTATGTATATAATAAACAAAGCATGGGACGTATCTCATAATCACATAATGTACAAAACCTACAAAAAATTCTGAATAATTTAAAATATTCTTACAAATTACAATTTAATAATAATTAAGAATCTTTAAATGTTATATGTTTGTTCATTTAACTCTCAATATAAAATATAATAATATTATGTTTGATGTATGGGTATAATGTAGAATTTACCAAGTTTGTCTAGAAAAACTTGTCCAAGGACTTTGCTGCGATAAATATACCTCAAACCGGTGATAAACACGATTTCACGTTTAAAATAATGATATAACAAGAGTTTTCATACAATTTTAAATTTATAGTGTATATTATGGATGTATATTCTGCACAGTGCACATGCTAATTAAGTGCATATGGAAAAATATATAAATTTACAACATAATATGTATACAACCTATATAAAAATTATTTATAATATTTTATTATTTTCAGATATGTACTTCAGCGTAACTTAAAAATGTATTCTAGATTTAAAACAGCCTTAAATACGAAGGGATCGTTTAGGAAATATCTGGGATATTTTAAGGGTGTTTATATATTTCCTAAAATTATTTTAAACACTTTTGAATATTATTTACGTTTAAATAAATATATAGTTCCACAAAAACCTATTAATAGGTAGTATAGTAATATATTGATACATATAGTATTATGAATAAAAATACATACAACGACATCAGACATATTGCCTAAACTGATGAAAGAGCATGGTCGCAAAATCTTCTGCAAAAGTATATATAGCCACCACGAAGTAGTGTTGTGTAACACTGAATTATAAATTATTTTAAGTAGTAGGTATCCATATTCAATTGCGCCTTACTGCAGGGTCTTTTCGGCTAAAAAGTAAAAACCATTCAACCGCGACCACACGCCGCGTTTACTTATGTATTATAATAGGTTTCAGGTTATTTTGTTTGTTTGCCCTGAAACAGCGTGACACGCGTAAGACGCATTATTTTCTATAAAATATAAACACTGCCCATAAATCATCAGAAACACAATAAAAATAAAATAAAAAATGAAAAATATTTTAAAAAATCGCCATGGGATGATCTCTAAAATTACTACCTCTTTCGATACTAAGAATTATTGAAACTTACCGACAGTACACAATAATATTATATTATTGAATGTGCGTCGTATACGCGTACCTTTAGTTATACTTTATCCACCTACTCACTATGTAAATATAATATTCAGTAGCTGTATAATAATTTCACAATATTTTCAAAATATAATTATCTATTGACTTCTTTCAAAATGTCTAATTTTGTGAGGTAATTTTTCTAATGATTTGTCATATAATATTAAAGATATCTATAGGGTATAGAAAGTCGAAAAACTTATCTGAGTACTTCAGAGTTCAGAATATCATTGTAAAAATTTAAAAAACTATTACTTTGTTTGTGATTTAAATTAAATAGGTAAATAAGTGAACACAACCTTTGTTATTGCGGGTGTGTCAAGATATCCAACAAATGGTTTAATAAAAATAAAAATGAAATAAACTGTGGACTTTATTGTTTGTTTTCGTTATTTTGAATTTTACTATTCACTAAATTCAAGTCAACTGAATTTACTAAATAATTAAAAAATTCTGTAGTTAGTGTAACAGTAACATGATACAGGTACCCTCTCGAGCTAAAACCGTGAGTAGTAATTGAGCGTTGAACCACGTTTCAAACCATCGTATAGTGTATATATTTTCATGAATAACATGATTACTAAACCATTTGACCAAATAGTTTTCCAGTTAAAATTAACACAATAATATTATAGGATACATTTTATTATCGATGTTGTTGCTTTTACGCGTATAACCTATGTCCTATATGATAATACGACGTATCCTGAAAGGGTTGAAGCTTTAGTCACTTTAAAATATTAAACCCGTTATTATTTATTCTAACTAAAAACTCGTCAATTGACTTACTCATTTCAGTATATATTCTTTTGTACATGTATTGTATCACCATGCTCTTCAAAATGCTATGTTTTTATTGTAATTAATTTTTTTCCGTGTTGTATTATATATAACCAGATTATGATTTTTTTTTTTTAAGTTACACTGCCTCGGATCAAAATAATAACGATTAAATGAAAAATATCACCGGTAAGCCTATGACGTATCGTATCCCCTATATTATAGCTAAATAATATTTAGGTACAATATTACCCTCGTATTGGTTTTCGCGACATTACGTCTCCGTTGCGGCAAAAACGATTATATAGCTGTTAAACACGACAATAATACGTCGTACCTACTCTGTTTTTGCTGAAGTCTATTATACAAGTATAATTTATACTATCGTCCCTGTCCACTGCGATTGCTGCCCGACACACATGTTATTTGGTTACCGGTTTAAACGTCCTCTCGCAATGAATGCCATGTACATACACGTATTATACAATACATACATGACGAGTGACACACACACACACACACAATATCATATATGCATAATACCATAGCGGTATAGTCTATAAATATATATATTTGTGGGTGTGTGTCTGTGTGTTCGGTTACTGTGTATAATATTATATGGATAGACAATGGGATTACACGGCGGCGTCGGCGACTCGCGTATGTCGCTCGCGTTAGCAGTCGGGCCCGGAAGGGTCGTCGCACCCTTCACCCGGTACGCGTGTAATCTCGTTATAAGTCCCGCGTGCTTACATATTATTATTATTCGTATTCGTATTCGCATTCGTATTATTACGTCTGCCTATGGCGACCGCGCGATATCGATACAAAGTTCGATAAACCAACGTACCTACATCATATATGTATATGTATTTCATTATAACATACAATACGAGATGCGTATATGATATCATATATACCACAAAACGGTTACCAATACGTACAATATGCGATGTAACTATTTTAATTCACAACGATAAATCTGTACGGCCAGAGTTCAGGTGTACCTACATATTATTATACGCATACACTGGTGCGGTTTTTTTATTACGTTATGACTGTAAAATATATTATCGAGGGCCGATCGACCCATATCCCGCCGCTACGCACCCCAAACTCTGGTCGTACAGCCGTCACCTGTCACACAGGAGCTTTTTAGATTTTCGATATTATATACATTATTAAATATATTAGACGGGCCGAGTTTACTGATGCGAATATGACAGACGAAAAAATAAGTGATTACGGTGAGAGAAGGTCGTATATTGACTATATCGTGTGATAAGAGTCCTGGGTGGATTGGCTTATTTATATGTAGGTGATACATCAATAAGATATGTCTATGGTACGACTTGAAAATAAATTATTATTCATTTGTACAGATTGTACATTTATAATAAGATAACAACAAAGAATTAATTAATTTAAAATAAAAAAAAAAAACCAAAGAAGACGCTATGCTATATTTTAGTGTACCTATAGGTACTTGACCATGTTGATTATCGACAGTTATAGCGACCGTATCTTTTTTTACCGGCTACCAAAATCAGACATTCTAGCTAGAATTAATTCACTACTCGTTTGATTTTTAGGTTATACATCGTTTGCGCATCGGGTGCTTAAAAGTTCGTACATCATTTGCGTATCAATATTATTATTAAACAATATAATTGGCAAAAAAGGTTTACACCCAAAACTGCAAGTTGTTTTCCAACTTTTATCTGTAAATATTAAATCTCTAAATTTACTCTCGTAATATTCAATTTTTAAATATTGTATGAATATTTCTGTTTTAAAATAAACATGTACCGAAGTAACATTGTGTAGGTAATCAATTAGAAATAACATGACGAGATTAACAACTACAGTACATGGTTAATTAATCGATTTAGTATATCAAGTATATCAAGATAGATTGTAGATTACTGGATAGTAAAATGGAGATCCTGTCGAGATGAACGATTGTACCTAACTATTATTGTAATGTGTCATATTTAAATGAACACTTTGTGTTTATTTCAATATGTGCATTAATATAATTATGACTACAATTCAATTGAATTGGTCCAATTTATTTTTAATCGTTTGTTTTTATTTATTACACAGGATTTATGACAATCATTGAATTTTCAACCAAACATTACTTTTTATAACCTTATAGTTGTTCAGAATATTGATGCACATTTGATGTGTGACAATTTTATGCAGGTAAAACAGACAATTTTCAAATTATAATCAGCCACTAAAGCACAAACGATGTACGGTATTTTAGCACAGGTAAACAGACGATGCACAAATGGTATATGGCCCTGAAGATAATGTCATAAAAAAGTACTCACATAAACATCATTGTAAAATCTTTACAATTATCGCTTCGCCCAGAATCTAAAAATAATATAATATGAAATATACTTATATAGATTGACAGGCAGTCTGTATTTAGAAGTTAGAATCGTTTTTCGTATACAATAATTCATCACTGATTTAAAAATTAATAGATCCATTTCATAAACCTTATCGGTATTTATTTTACAACAAGCAATACCTACTTGTCTACCTTTTTTTTTCATGGTAAGAATATGGCGATTTAAAATAAAATGTGAGGCTTCTATCAAAACCTTTAATGCGCCGATAAATAATGCGCAATTTTCGTCTATCGACTTTTTTAGAGTATAAATAAAAAGTGTGCGGTTTTTGGATGCTACACACTACAATCTATTGGTTCTTTATGTTTGTCGTTCAAGGCGGGCGTCGCGGGCGTGTCGTGATTTCGTTAAAAATAAATAAAATGACAATGATGAATAAAAATCATCTCCGTCGTCGGTAAACACGTATCGTTTTGTTTGTTAAAAACGCAATGTTTTACAATATTATACAATATAATGTCATCACATATTATATGAATGCGATATAGGGTAGGACCCAAATATACACACACACACACACACACGCATATATGTATATGGTATATTTGGAGCGCATAATATATATTGTACACGCAGAAGAAGAAACAACAACACCTAAAATGCGTGATGCAGCGTGTTGGCCTTGTGTATATACAAATATTGTTTATTCATATCTAGTTAGGGCTCGTAACGCACGTATTTGTGCGTAACATTTGCCGGTAGAGAGAGAAAGAGCAAACAACGTTATACACAGTGTAACAGTTCCTTTGGTTGTTTGAGTTCAGATTTACCCCGAACATATCGACGAGTCCCGCATATATACATATATATATATATATATATATATAAGTGTATGTGTGTGTGTGTAAACGACGAGTAGAGGAAGAGATGAGTAGTAGTAACAAAGACAAAACTTTCGCGCCCAAATCGAGTGAATTCACGTATAAATGTGTATTTTGTATGTATGTGTGTGTGTGTGAACCCGGTACAGTTGTTACATTCCGGAATGAGCACGATAGGACGAGCTCTCCCTACTGGGCTTATTTACACGGTAAACTTTGGTAGTAAGTATACATAAAGATATCGTTTACTATTTATAAAATCAGTTAATATTCCAACGACGAATTATCACGTAATATAAAATGTTATAAAAACGCGAGCCATGGAACGGAAATGAGCACATAATAACGTATACATCACTTTTGCGATTCGTCGTATGCTTAAGGAAAATCGTAATAAGTTTTGTACGCGAGTTTTATCGATTCCATAATATTGTGTAATTTGTACAAAATGTTCACTTGACCTGCAGTATTCGAAAAATATATGACTGTGTAGTCTGTATCAATATCTTTAAAATACCAACACCATAACGATAATAATACAAATGAATTGTATCGTAAAATTCAAAACCGAAAGATATATTAATGTACGTATTTAGAGTGAAGTAAATAGTGGAAAACTGTTAAAGCAGTTTTCATAAGATTCAGAAGACACTTGTTATGCTAATTCATATATATATATTTTAAAAAATATGCATAATGTGATATTTTTAAATAAATAATTTGACGCACATTAGAAATTGCCAAATATCGTTCGGTTATTGATTTTTAAAAAAACAAAAAAATAATTCGCTTGTATCACGCTCACGCAACACATATAGGCAATAGTTACATCTTTTTCTCTCTCACACATACACACACACACACACTATGTCTCTGACTCTCTCTCGGTATATCTATAATACGTAAAGCCAGTTATACGCGTTCGCGGGTAGTGGCGCATTTTTATATTTTTTTTTCAACATCAGTCGGGTCAAAATATTTTGTAGCTAATTGTAATAAAAGAAACGACGAATCGATATTCGACGGCGGCACAGTAGGATTGATGAATACGCGGGCGCGCGAGTACGGTTGAGCGGTCTATAAGTAAAAAAAAAAATAAATAAAAAACGAAAATCCGCCAACTATATGTACGCTGACGAAGGGGTCTTTTTTTACGCGGAGTTCAAAGGGCTCTGGCAACACAACGCCACATATATACACGCCGGTAATAATAATAATCCCGTTTCGCGATTCCCGCCCGCACTGGGGTGCATACCATTTCGATTTTGGACATTTGTAAAAACTCACTCGCACTGCACTACATACAATTATATGGCGTACACATACACACACATACACATATTATTTCACCAGGCGATTATTACTTTTATATTTGCTCTCTGCCGTTTGCCTTCCGTCTGTCGATAGGCCGACGATCAAATCCTTTTATAGCGCAAAGTTCCAAATAAACGATTGACAACGACATCTGCCATAATATGTATTACATTCACACACATATATATACACCGGCGATAATAATTATTCCACTCGCACCCTACAGAACTAACATCATCATTTATGAGATACGACAGTCGATATAAGAATAATATATACCTAGTATTTAGTAGTTTATTTATATATTACCTATATGTTTAGAATCAGATACATTTTGGAGGGAGCGATTTCGTATTTAATATAAATATATAGGCACGCCTTAACAATCGATGGAATAACGCGACTGTTTTACCAAGGTTTAACTTTTAGATTTTAAAAATGCGTATTGTATATTATGAAATAATATACAATAAACAAAGCAGTCGTCCGCAATAATATTTCATAACTATACTTTCTATATTTTTTCTAAAATTCGTCATATAACTCGTTACGCCAATATTTTAACAAGATTTAACTTGGGTTCTAATTTCTAATGTAGTATATTAAATAAAAGTTTAAGAATTAAATATTATGGTCAGAATTATACTAATCAGATTATATAACTATTATTGATATACCTGAAACATATTTAGTGATACAGTCAATGACTTCGTAAAACTCCAAAATAAAATATATATTAATTAATAACTATTATTTGTATGATAAGTTGAATATTATAAATTTTAGCGAATAACCTAAACTTTGGATTTTCCTTCACCGGCATTGCCTTAAATGGCCTAAATTAAATTGACATCCTCTTATTTTACTAAGCCAAACTTCCGCAGCAGTACTATTGATTACAGGTTCAAAATCTATAAAAACTTCAATAGAAGAGAACGTTACACCAGTGTATTTGGTCAATTTGGAGTAGTGAATTACAATATGTTGAAATTTGTATATATACGTGGTCATGTTACATTTTTGGGTAATAAAAAAATACAAGCAGTAAATATATATCATTTTTAAGGCCGTGGATGGTAAAAAATTGTGTAAAGATCTTGGGACAGCCTTTGGACGTCAATACGTAGGTATATAGTTTTTTTTACGTTACATCAGTTGTGTTGCATAGAAAAACCAATTATAGATGTTAAGCGGGAGCTTTATATTATCGTTTACAAATAAAAATTATTCACCTTTTTTGATTTTATTTTCCCTGATTATTAAAGAAGAATGTAATTCCTCAGTTCAATTTGGTATAGTTAGTACCCCCCTCCCACCAGATAAACGTGCCCGTCGCCCGATAAATATTGTATCGAACTAATGAAAAATCAATGTTTGAGATGTCGGTTTTACTGTGGTTATAATCAGTGTTACTTTTAACTATTATATTTGAAGGAGATAATTTTAAAAAGCACTTACAATTTTTGACATAACAAGGCCACCGCTGTACGTCTTCTTTTTATGTTTGAGGAAAACTGAATTTGTAACCGTCGTAAATAATAAGTGGCTTCGATTTTTAACTAGGTATTAACAGTATTAATGAACTCCATCATGATGATACAAGTAGATACAAAACTGGCTTCAGACTGACTGTATATATGCCGAATAAAATGAAATAAACTAATCTAAAATATCAAGAAACATAATTTTGAATATAATAACTATACTAGCGATAAAAATTTTTGATAATACAGGCGTTTTGGTGTGGCTTATTTGAACGTTACAACTATTTCATCAACAGTTACTCGTGGCCACAAACTCACCTACAGTGAAAAGGTTATCAGACCAGAATTCAATGGTTTCCGTTATCATGAACAGGTCGGGTTGCGGCTTAGATAATACTTTTGTTTGTGTCTAAGGAACACAACTAGCATACAACGATGAATTACATGGTACATAAAGGTGATTTATGTGCGGATACTCAACTCCAAGGAACGGATGACGCATTACGTCAATTCGAGAGAGATGAAGCTCGTAAATATACACGTACCTTTATACAATAGAATTGCTTCGTCGAAATCACACTGCATAATACGAGTACACAACGCCATCGCGGAAATTGATTAAGAATTGATTTGAGCAAGGAAATAGAGTTCGGCGACGACTGCGTTTCCTTTAGTTTAATGACTGGCCGATGACGAAAATATAAGTTACGAACTAGTAATATTATTATCACAACCCATCTCGGTCAAGACAATAATAATGTTTTCCATTTTTTGTATACAATTTTATTAACCATATTATAGTAATTAATAGTTATATTAATCCTTGAAATATGAAAAATTTACCTACCTATTGATTTTTGTGTGGATATCGCTCTACTATAGGTACATTAAATGTCGAATATATCACTACAATGGGTGTTAAATTTAAATTCAATATGAAAAACAATATGAAACAAAATGAAAAACAATTCTGAGCAGAGATTATCTATCAGCCTAAGTATATTTCATGATAGGGTTTTTAAGATAGCTATTTAAGTCATTTATTTTACATTTAGTATAAGGGTAGGTTGATATAATTTTTTCTAAAAATAGAGCATTTGTTATATAAATTAATAACTAATACATATTTATATTTATTATTCATACCATATTGTATCAACCGTAAAATAGTTTTATAATTTTAATAGATATTATCATAAAACAAATCAAAAATGTCATAGCATATAGTAAAATTCATAATAATATATTCAAATGTTTTAGGTTGTTTCGACAAATAATGTTTTTAAATCATAATTAACTTCTTTATTTATCATTTAATAAGTAATTTTGTTTAAATTTTAACATAAATTACTATAAAAAATAATTGCTTTATTTTATTTTATAATTTCAGTATAAACCGCTTTTAAAGAATCTTAAGTTGAATTTTCAAAACTTAGATAGAAAAAGAAAAGTTTTAATAAATATCTACTACAAAATTGGTTGCAATTTTTATAATTTTGTTAAGTTTTCTTAAAAATCCTTATTCAAATGTTTATGAAAAAAAAATATGTCTAAGTATTTTTATACTATTAGTATTATTTCATATGGTTAATACTCATATACTATAATATCAACTTTTATGAGATCTTATATTAAATTTTCAAGAATTTTGATCCATCAAACATTTTTATATCAACTTTAATGAAAAAAAAACTAAAAAAATTTACAGTGCTTATAAATAGCTTAAGAGATTTAAAAAATTAAAATGAAAATCATTATATTTATTTGGTGAAAATTAGTATCTAATATTATTATTTTTTAATAGATACATCAAAATATCAAAAATTTTCTGAGAGAAATATTTATTTTAATTTATTTTATAGATAAATATCAAATATTGTAAAATTTTGTACTTAAAATACTCATAAAAAATTATTTCAGATTTCCGATATAATTTTTTTTATATATACAATAAAATATTATAAAGAAACTTCTGTGGAATTTTCAAATCTTAAGTGAACATGTTTTTATGAATAAAAAATTTAATTAACTTTCAATTACAAAATAATTTGTGATTTTCTCGATTTTTATGATTTTTGTCAAAATTCTAGTTTCTAACGCTTATAAAAAAAATTTTCGAAAATTTCTACCCTACGAATGATGTTTAATCGATATTTATTGAAAAAAAAAAAACTAAAAAAAATTGAATTTTGTTCCTATAAATAACTCAAAAATAGTTGAAATATTTTAAAAACATTTTCATAAATAGAAAATTATAACAAAAATATTTGATTAATATTTTTACTTTTAGCCCACTAATTTGATCTTAGCCAATTTTCATCTATAGTACTGACCGACTAATAGCCACAGTCTATTTACACCTATATGTCGACGTTGTAAGTATGTACTACTAATGTACTTACTAATATTATTGCATCAGTGCCTCTAAATTATAACTGCAACACGACTACTACAATTATATTATAGTATTATTGATTAATATTTACAGAAGCGATAAACTATGTAAAACAATACTATAAGATAAAATAAATTATGTAAAAAAAAAGCTATACAATCCGTATGCTTGATAAGAAAATATACGGTCTCGACAAATTTTAGCACTTCACTTCAAGGTATTTTTTTTTTTTTTTAATTCTATATAATGCAACCCTCTAAGTATAGAAATTCCTGCATACCGCGATACTATGGATCGTATAATATTTTATACCATAATTATATTATATAGGTATATATATAGATTTAAAACACGTAAACGAAAATCTCACTGTACAATGAGGGAGGAGGATCGCCTGTGTAAAAAGTTACCGTGAAATAAAAAATACGGAAGAGATATATAATATACGATTATATATATATAATAATACCTAGGAAGCCACTGCAGTCGGGGGATTATGGACGATGTTTGGAGTGATTGAATGAAAGGCGACGGCAGTGGTTTGAACAAGAGCGACAATCAAGGGACGACCCTCGGTCCCGGTCACGCGTACCTTTTTCCCTCTCCTCCCGCGAATGTCCTGCCACAGTCGTCTACCACTCCCTTATCCGTCCACTTCTTATCCCCTCGCCAACGTATTTTGCTGTGTGGGTATGTATATGTATTATAAGTCCCGAGGGAATATCGCAACGTCCTTCGTCGTCTTCAGCCAGCGGCGACGACTCGGCGGGTGGCAGTCGTTCGTTTTGGATCGCGAAAGCGGTAGTCTATAATATATTATAATAATATATATTAACATATTATACTAAATAATAGTTTCGAAATATGTATGCAACACCCTACATATAGACGCTCGTCATCGTTATCAGCGATTACACTTCCCTCTGTGGTTCTATATTCGTTAGTTAAGGTCGGTTCACAGTTAAAGCTTTCGTCAAACGTTAGCTACAGCTAACCATTTGGCCACGATGAAAAAAAATACGAACCCTATTTTTTTTCTTCGAATGCCAGTCACGATGGCGATCTATGTGAACATGTGTTGTATAGTAATTATAGTGGAGTCTTAATTGTCAATTGAAAACAAATTCGGGTTGGGTCGTTAGGGTAAGGTAAAAATATATATTTGCTATACATACCATATCCATTAATTATTACAACTCTCCCTATATCTACAGTTTATTTTTTTAGTTACCTGAATAATTTTATCAAAATTAAGTTTCTTAAGTAGGTACTTTCTTCAAATTGTTTTTTACAAACGTCTGAAAAGAATCATCTAACCTGGTCCTAGTCCTAGTCAATCACACATGTCTGTAAAATAAAAATTATTGAATATAATTATAATTAAAACAGATTTAACATCCATTTTGAAAAAAATGCACATTTAACTAGCTGATTAAATTTGATTTTAAAAAGGTAAAAAAAAAAAATTTAAAAATGACCAGAGAAATAGATTTACGACGAAATGTGAAGATTTCAAACCTTATATTGAATTCAAAAATCAATATCACAAGTATTATTCCACGAGATCAAGTATGTTAATATTTCATTAAAGACAATTCTAAATTAAACCCAACATATACAACGCTTCATAAATTTTGTACAAACTTCAAAAATAATTTGTAAAATGTATTTAAATAATATCAAAATAAAAATGAAACGTTTTTAGTGTATTTTACACCTTATTCTAGTATAGGTAAAATACTAGTAAACACTTATTATAGTAAGAATGTAGAATATGTCTATTATATATATTACACCTATAAAGTGAGAGTATATGCAATGCATATTATGCTATATTGATTTTTAAATTTTATTCCAGTGGAAATGTTTGTTTACCAGTACCAGTCTACCTATACCCTATATATAAGCTCCACGTACAACACGATGAAATAAACAGTCGTATAAAGAGTTAACGAACGAAATCGCCGAAAGCAAATATTCAAAATTCGATATATACGACAAATATATACACACACACACACTTGTGTGTGTGTGTGTGTGTGTGTGTGTGTGTGTGTGTGTGTGTGTGTGTGTGTGTGTGTGTGTGAGCGCGCGTATACTATTATACTAGTCAGAGACTGTGGTACAGACAGTGAAACGACTACCGAGTGGTAAAGATTTGTCAAAGGGCTTATACATAATATATATAATATATACTTAATATACATGTATATATATATATATTGTATATCCACGGGGACCGGAAAAACTTTGTCCTTCATCACACGGGAAATTATTTGTGAGCGGAAAAAGTGGCGGCGGCGCGTAAAGTCCGCACAAACGGGCGAATCGTTGTCGTCAGGAAAAACCGCTCCGAGGCGAGAAACTTGTTATGTATACAATATGCAAATCGACACACCAACCCTTCCACCGAAAATGCCAGCGTGGATAGAGATTCGCTTGCGCAGTCTCTCTCTCTTTTTCTTTTGCGCAATATTATATTGCGTTATTTGCGTAAATAAAATATACGAGTCTGGCCGTTAATGAACGCGTAAAGAGAAAAAGTTACGCTCGATTTAAATATTCCGATTGTTCCCCCCGTGAAGGTGTGGGGTTATGTATATATTATATATACATAATAAATATAGTTGGTGCGATGGTGAGTGGGGTGTAACGGCCGTCGCGATCTCTTTTCGTTATGTATAGATGTGCGGAACGCGCTAGTGGAATAATATTAGTCGGGCGAATCATCTACAGCGTGGGCGTAGTTCAAGATGACTTCCGACCGTAAATATTATTGAAATATGCTTTAAAGTAAGTATACTCGCCAATCACAATTACATTGCTGCACGTGCCAATATTATATGATAGTTTTTTAAAGATATCTTCCTTACCTGCAATGTACAACCCGATAATGACCTGCGCAAGTATCTAATTGAATTTTGTTCGGCGTCATTCGTGTTTTTCAGTTTTTGTCAACCGTGGTGAGATAATAGTATTCGTTTTGTACGGTACCTATTTCAAATATTAAACAGAGAAAAGTTTTTAAAAAATCGTGATTAAACGAAGCAAATAAACAAGTGACGAATAAAACAAGTTGCACTTTTTCAGTATTTCTTAACGTAAAGTCAATTTTATATTAAATAGAGGCGTTTTAAAATTTAACGAGGTATGTACGGCAATTATGCTCGTGTTAATACTCATCAGCACTGACTAATAAGTATCGTTATTCATAAACACGTTTTATGTACATAGGGTACTGCGCAGTCACGGAAATTTTTACAGTTTAAAGAATCTGTCAACATAATAATAGTTTAACTTTGATGATTTTAATTTTCAAACGAAGATTCCGTTAATTTGTTTCACAGAATTCCGTAATTATATGCATAGGTAGGTATATACGAGTATAATTTTAAAATAAAAAATTTGTAAAAAAAAAAAGCAATTTTAACCAGTCACTCTTTAAACGTACCCATATAAATGAGCCAACATATTTAAAATGCATGTATTAAATATCCAGCCTAGTAATATCCATTGAATATATTCATAAATAATTAATAATATAGTTTATAAAAATCTAAAAAATAATAGTACCTATTATTAACAGTTAAATGTATTTTAGATGATATTTATACACAAAATGATACAACTAATATTTTCAATATAAACTATGTTCATACGAGTATAGTATAATAATCTTTTGATAATTAACACAAAACTCAATGTCATTTTTTGTGGTTAAAAAAATTAAATTTCATGTATAGATATTATTTATAATACCTAATATTAGTAAGATGATATTGTTTTTAATAAAATCATGTATAAAATAGGCTATAAATTATACATATATATATTTACATTATACCAATCTGTAATATACAAAGTTTAAATAAATGATAATCCAGAAAAAAAACAGAAATACTTTATGATCTATAGCAGAGGTGGCAAAACTTTTTTTAGTCACGATCAACTAAAAATGTACTTCACCATTTTTTTTATTATTGAATAACTATAGTTATTAAGAAACATAGGGCGCGTAACCCTAAAAACAATTTTAACATGATCGAGATATGCTTATATTTTTTTAATAACTTAAAATAATAATACAAATATATGGTATGATAATTACATTGTATTTGACATGGTGAGGAAAACATCCATTAAGAGCACCTAAGAATATACACACAAAATACAAACGATATTCATACACGTACCTACAGCTAGTGGCTACTAGCTATTACAATATTTTGTGTACCTTAAAACAAAATTATGTTTTCATGTCACAATAAAATTGTATAGATACATCGGTACCAATCAAAGTAAATAAAATATGATTTTCAGCCTATAATTTTAAAAATTAAACACACCTATATAGTAGATACAATTTACAATTAAGGTATTACATACTACTATAATAATAATAAAATATATGATTTTTTTTAAATGACTAGTTATAATATTACTAGAGAAATATATATTTTAATACATTCACATAGTTTGATTATTATACAAATAATAAATAAATATAAATATTAAATGGTGCATTCTACTAAAAAAAAACTTTTAAAAGTCAACACTAGAAGTATTTCTATTGATAATATAATACATATATACCTATTTACAATATTTCTAGGCGATATAAAAAATAATATATTGAATCAATGAACGCAAATTGGCATCGTTTTCGTAACGGTACCTACCACCTTTATGCAAACCACGTATACACGCATATAATATCAGCTAGTTAAAAGTCATAAAAAGAAAACTTTTCGTAATGGTCAACGTACATATTATAATATAATAACTGTCGATCGGATTCATTCGCAATCGGAAACACACTGTGGATATTATTTCGTACATGATGGTTAATGTGAAAAAATACTGAGAAAAAAAGTAATAAAAAAAAAACGATCGTTTGCCCTCGCACCTTTACATAGATGATATCGTAAAATATACGCGTGCTTCATTTGAATATAATATGTAAATTCGATTTTGGATTGAGATCTCGTCTATTTCTTGTGTACATAATATGTATACGACGATGACCGGACGACGCAATGTTAAAAATATATGTATGTATGTATATATAATACATATACAATATAGTATAGGTATACATACCACTCGAACATATATTATTAAGCTCTAGTGCAGAGGTACCTAGCACCTATCTATAAAAATATTATTAAATAAAATATATGTTCAACAATATAAAATATTATATCTGTATCTGTTAGCCGAATAGTATTGGTATTAATCTGTTCGTCGCGTATACATACCTATATACTTACGATATATATATGCCGGTCGTGTATAGTGACGAATAGTAAAATAAAAATAATAATAATAACAACAACAAACAGCTGCATCACCACATAATATGTATATACAGGGTGATTCACCAAGCATACTAACCCCTATTATTCATTTAATAAAGAATTTATTCAATTTCTGATTTTTGGAATGCTTAAATATACCTACTTAAAGCTATATATTTACCAATTCTCGAGATATTTTGTACTGTATCTTCTTAAAAAGAGTTCTGTGGTAATACAAATTTCTATTTTCAAACGAGAACCATATTTTTTACTGCAAATTATCTAGCTAAAAATATTTTTAAAAAAATGTATAAGTACCTGCCTAGTTCAAAAAACTAACAATAGAATAGTATTTCAGTTATTAAAATAGATCATATTATCTAGTATTTGGACCATTTTCATAAACTATGAATGTGAGTAGATCAATACTAATTATTACTAACATTTCAAAGTCACCATAGCCCCTTAATCTTTCTAGCCCATTACTATATGGGCCTGTTATCCTTAGTAGTACACAAAGTTAAATAATTCAAAAACTATTCGTTGAAATTTTGTTTTTGAAAATAAAAATATATTTGCTAAATGACTTAAGTGCAGTAAAAAAGGGGGTTTCGTTAGAAAAACAGAATCTATTGTATCTCCACGGTACGTTCTTAACGGCGTACCTAGTACAAAAAAATTTAAGAAAAACGTGATCTTAAAGTATATTTAAAAAATCAAAAACTCAGATTTTAAATAATTAGGTGCTACGGTGTTATTGAAGAAGAAAAGGGGCGAACGTTTTTGGTAAATCAGCACCCTGTATACAAATACACACACATTATACGGGTAAGTATGTAGCCGAGTGCAGATGTAAATTATTTTACGTTCACTCTGTACACGCGTATTCACATTTATATATGTGTATACATAATAATGTGTATAATAATATATACCTAATAATATATATAACCGGGTCCCGCGTCGTAGTGTCGCATTCCTAAAATATTCATACGGTCATGGTCGGAACATCAATCATATTTTGTGCGTGTGTGTGAGAGCGGCTTTCGTATTATAATGTATATTATACACACCTGTTTGTGTATGTGTGTGTGTAAAGTGTAAGTGGTGCAGCGGCGAGCATTTGTCATCGCCGCCGCCGCCGACGACTGCAGCAGCCGAGAGTCGGTGTTCTTCGGGCGATCTGCGCACACAAAGCACGCACGTCAATCAAAACGTATAAAATAATAATGATAATGATAAAAAATATAAGCACATACATATCTAATCCGCGTGTCCATCGTAGTCTTGTATTGCACGTATATTATGTATTTCTCCGAGTACCGGCGTGTAAAAACGTTTCGACGATTCTGTCGTGTCGTATGCTCGCGACGCGAATTCCTATGAAAAAAAACTTGACGTCTGTACACACGTATATAATACAGAAATAAAGAGACCTTAAAAATTTCCAATCAAAATACGATTGTCCGGGAAATGAGTTCAAATTCAAATCGCGTTTATGTTCCTCATAGCTAATAGTTACCTGACACATTATGTTATATTATTATGTATATTAATCGGTAAAGTGGCGTGCACACTACAGTATAGATCGATGAGCCGAAGAAAATATTTCCGTGTAAGCTTATGTGTGTCTGTCTAGCGGGTCTTTGATTTACCGGTTGCGCCGTTTTTGGATCTAACAGACGACTGTATTTTTTAATATAACACGTCACTTGGATTTAAATAAACCTGCACTACGATATTTTATTGTTTACAAGTTCAAAGTTGTATAATATATTAATAGGTACCTATATGCATAACATACTTATATACAATATAATTAATACAATTACTTACAAACAAAATCAGAAACATCATAATTTAAACATATTATGGTTTATTCCAGGGTCCCCGTTCGGGGGGAACAGGGTGTCTTTTTGGTGGCCTTATTTTATCATGTATCGCATAATATGGCCTGAGTTTACAAATTACAAAATCCAAGAAATTGCTTTGGTAGGTAAATTAATGGTCCAAATTACTTATCTATTAGTAGTTACTCTACAATAGATTAGATATTAAAGAAACATAGCTAAAATAATTTAACTATTTTCTAAACAATAAAATTGACATGTAATTAATTTATTTCATAAGAAAATGACAATAAAAAGCCTCAATTTATTGTATCCCTTACAGTAAAAAATAAAACAAAATGCAATAAACAAGAAATTCAATACAAATAATTACTCTTCAACTTGTATCATAATACATATTATAATGTGGTACTTTTTGGAAAAAACGTTTAGCCTATAATTCTAACATTTAATCAAGGATAATATTTTGGAAGAAAAAACATCAACTATGTCAATTATTTACACAAAAATAATTTAAAGAATTATCTACCGATCACAACCATTGTACACACTATATAGTACTGGGTTAAAAATACGTGACATGATGTAATTTTTATGTTCTATAGAAATATACAGTTAATATACGGCTAAAAAAAAATTAGGTGCCTACATGCCGTGTTTCAATGTGCATACACATCATAATGAGTACTCAATACTTTTATACTGCATAATCAGAAATAAATTTACGAACAAAATGTCCTTTGACTTTATTTAAAAATCTAAATATTACACTATTGAGTATTAAGTAAGTACTAATCTAACGTTCGCAAAAAAATTCTATAGCACGTCTGACGTCACTGTTGCAGTACTTAAAAAGGGTGCCCAGACTCGTCGAGTATATATTATACACACGCGGTTAATCCGTTCTCCGAATCATACTATTGTTTCGTCGATGACTAGGAATATAACATTATAATGTATACTCGTGTATCTCAGGACAAAACGATTTATACACGGACTATACTGTTATACAGTCATAACTTATAAGTGTATCGTAAAAAAAAATTATAACACAATATTATATCGCTGTACACCATTACTCGCGAGTATAAGCTATGGGCCCTAAAAAGAATTATTAACTCTAATGCGGAGAGATTTCACGTGTTATACTACATAATACTTCGTTTTTTTCCGAGCGAGTGCGTCAAAAGAAAAGAGGGTTTTACTTAATTATTTTTGCTTAGTAGGATTAACGAAAAGAAACACTTACCAACTATACCGCTTTAAGTATTTTTATTTTCTATATTATATACTATTGCAGTGAGATCGAATAAATATTGTCTAGAACAAAGAATAATTCACATAATATTATGACATATTGTGAAATAGGTAAACTACCAATTTATCGTCTATATTCTATCCATAACAGTATAATATGTTAATTTACGGAACAGGAGCCGTTACTAAATTGACCTGTATTGAATAGGTATAAATTCATAGGTACTTTTAAATTATAAAAATTGTTTGACTTGGCAAAGTCTTATAACTCACCTACTATGCAGTACCTAGGTCTACATAATATAGTAGGTACAGTTTTTGAGTCAGCGAAACGAATAGTCGTTTAATTAGGTGATGACGTATCGAGCCTGAATCCTCATGCAGGAGTTATATTCTTTGCCGAAAACCCGGAATTTTAATTTGACGTGGACTGCGTGTCTGCATCGATTTTTGCCGGTGTCAGATCATAATGTATGATGAGCGAAAATAAACATAGACATCAATGCAAATTGTACGTAAAAATATAAAATAATTTAATTCTTATTACACATTACCATGAATATTAACTTTAAGTTGAGAAAATTTTAATAGGTAAAGTAAACTCAAAAAAGTTTGTTTGAAAATGTATTTTTTATGAAGAAAATCAATAATATATTTAAATTTCTTAACTCTGAATAATAATTGATGGACTGTAGAAAGCACTATTAATAAAATACGTAAGACGCAATTAGAATATTTATTTAGTTTTAAAAACCACTGAAATTAGTATTTCTTGCCTACATTACATGAGCCACAATCGGGATGAGAAAAACGAATAAAGTTACTTTGGGCAGCAATCAGGTGACACTCTTTAGTTAACCTTTTGAAATGTTGCTTATTTTTATATTGTAGTCATTTTATTCATGTATAATGATTATTAATCAATCCTTTCCAGATAAAAAGTATAACGAATATTACTCCACACAACCATCTACAACACAATACATTTAAATTGAATATTTACTTTTATTTTTAAAAATAAAACTTACACAGTCCTTCAAAACTTGTTAAAAGTTCCGTAGAAATATTAATATTTCTTATATATATATATATATATATAAAGTATAAAGATAAATTGACAAGAACGACTAATATAACTTGTAAATGTAAAAGAGAGTATACATTTTGGGTAGACTCATTTATCTGATAGACGGCTAAAAAAGCCCCTATTGCAGACTGTTAGTTTAGATTTAAGTGATAATCTGAAAAAAAATTCTTTTTCATTTTAATATCTATAGGACAATAGTTGAATTTTACATAACACTGAAACCCGATTAAATATTAAAAACGAAACAGGGTGACACAACGGTGCAGTCAGTATCATCAAAAACCGTATTTTTCGGCATTTTGCCATCCCACTTAACGTTGTGTCGTAGAGCTACTCACAGCATTCTCATAATCACATAAAATACTTAATACCTCGGTCCCTGTAATAGAATACAAAATAAGTGAAGACTTATGTCAAAAATGTATAAATAGTATTTACTTAGGTACTTATAGATAGTACTTATTTACCTAAAAATTAAAGTCGAAGGTCATATTGGATTTAACATAATATAATATATACACCAAAAAACTGCAACAATAGACAAGATGCGCAAACTTAAATCGCAAATATTGTATTTTAGTTCTGAAAACTACAAAAAATAGATCCATGGACTTCCTTCCCCACAAACCTATACACTAATACATAAAATCTCTTGTACAAAAATCTAAAACTATAGACATCAAAATAATACGTTAATAAACAATCTAAAATGACCGATTCATATTAGATTACCTATTACAGAATCATTAAGACAACATTGCTAGCAAATTTAAAAACATTATAGGTATTGAAATATCATCAAATATGGAATAATTGAATACAACTCTAGTAACTCTAGTACAAAAGTACAATTTTTTTTTAATAAATATTGAAAAACAATGATTTTTTAACACTTATAAATAAAAAATAATATGGATGTTATATGTAAATACAGGCATATAGTGGTAAAAATAAAATAATAATATTAACAAGTAGTAGATAGCTTATAATTTAGTATAAATGATACTTAATGTAAAATAAATAAGTATAAATTAACCTGTTATTGAGAAAATTGAAAAAAAATCACAAAACAATGTTTGATCATTTCTCAGAGAGAGCTAAAAGCTGAAACACCTAGTGGCTGGTATCCAATCATCTTCATATTCCATTCGATTCCTCGCTGAAAACCATGATACTTTAATGGTTATATTAAGTATTAACATAAATGTTTTATAATTATAGCAAATTAAATTATAAATGTATTTTGTATGAAACCAATCTTACATGCTTTGCAGATAATATATTAACTCATATAGATAATTAAATGTCATTAATACTCTATTGTAATTTTTAAGATAAAGTCAATAAGATATTATCTCAATGAAATGTGACAATTTGTCAACGTTTTATAGATAAACAAATAGTTGCTGTTAACATTTTTTAATAAAAATAATATATATCTACCAATAAACATTTATTCATAGTTAATCTTTTAATTCAACTTAACAAATGTTCTTATGTTCCAAAGTAAAAAAAATAACTAAAACCAATCATTTCATATCTTGCTTTTTATTTTTTTCAGTTCACTAGGCCCTAGGCAGTATGATTCAGTTTTATCTCATAACTCAACATTAAAAATAATAATTAATTATTTTAATTTTTACTTACTCTTTATTTTTAACACTCAACTCTGCAGCTTTATTCAATATAACACACGTTTCAACATTGGGATAATTCTGTGAAAATTACAAGAATCAATTTAAAAATAAACTAAACATACTGAAGTACAATTACTAAATAAGAATTAAATTACTTGTAACAGTTTAACAATTGTTGAAAAGTCTCCTGCCAGTATTTGATCTCTGATTAAACTATAAAAAATTTTGAAATATTAATAATATTTTTAAATTAAAATAGTTATATACTAAAATTTACTACTTATAATAGACCACCAATTCCTTACAATGGAAAATAACAATGGTCCCATATATTTCAATCCCCCCATAACAGAAAAATCAGTTAGTCCTTAGTATGATTATTAATATGTTTTACTTTATTTTGTTTAAATAAATTCATTATTAATCTTGAAAATATTTCAATCAATAAAAAAAAATTAAACTAAATAAATAATTAGTTTATTTTCATATTTTTGTTTACTTATTTTAAAACAAAGCTGCTTTCTGCAACTTTTCAAAAATCTATTATGAAGTCAATGAATAAAATTAAATAATTTAAAATAAAAGAATAATCTAATATTGTACACTATTATATAGGTTTTGGTGAGGTTACTTCACTTGTTCTCCTCTAAAATATGTATTATCACTAAATTATAAAATATATTATTGTAATGCCCAAATAAAACATACACTATCATTGCACAGCATATATCAATAAGAAATGAAAATCGCTGCGAGTCAGAAAATAGTGAATCCCATATCCTTAAGACTTCTGGCAGTGAAAATTCTTGGGATAATAACAGAGTCAACCACCTAAAAATTTATACACATCAAATAGAATTAATTAAATTAATTAAACAATAATTGTTATGACACAAAACAATCATATTAGGATAAAAAGACTATCTATTTTATCAATGGCTTTTTGGTTTGTAACTTTTTTTTTCAGTAGCTTTTTTATTCTAGATTAAAAATTAACTTACCTAAAACTATAGTACTGTGGATAAATTTCATTTTTGACTAAATAGCTTTGGACAACTGGGTCATTTTCTTTCAACCTTTCAGTAACTTTACGCATCATGTTTACGATTCCAGTGTCTGTTTCATCTAATGTCTTTATGAAAAAATCACGAATTTCGGACATGAGATTAGTAAAGACAAAAAAACAGTCAGCCTCGGCATGTTCTAAAAATGGTTATAAATATAAAATAAAATAGCTATTTTAGATAGTTATTTTTTCATAATTTACATTTGCATAAGATTTACGTATTTATTTATTGTTTTGTAAAAGCACAGTATAATATGTATATTGAAGAAATACATTCAAAAACAATAAAAGTTAATAGACTTTCAAATAATAAGTGTTCTTTGATAAAAAAAAATCACCTAGTATTTGTATCAATAATTATTAACCAATATAAGATTAATAATATTATATACTATTACTTATTGGACTAAAATATATAGTCAATGTGGTAAAACATATACAAATATAACGGAAAAATATAATTTGATATTTTTAATTTTTGTACCTTTCATTTTAATGATTGGATCAGTAGCAAAACAATAATAAATTGGACCAATTATTTCATTCATGCCTTGCACATAGCCCTGTCCAGGATTTAATTTGCAATAAACAAACAATATCCTCTCTACCACCTCCCAATGTGCTTCGGATCCTTCTTCCAGTGGCTTGAATTCAGAAGTACTAGTTTGTTCGGCTTTTGGAGTTATTTTAACAATACCAAGACCTTTGCGTACAACATTTGCACTATTTAGAAAATGCATACCCACTCTTCTGTTCAATCGTTTAGTACCAGAACTGTATACAACATTAGATAATGGATAATCAGTTGCTTGTTGGAAGAAAGATAATTCAGGATGTAATCGCCTAAAATTTAGAAAATAATTATAAATTATTCTTCCACATTCTATGGACTAAACCTATGAATTATGATAGTCACCTGACATCTTTATCTATTTGTGTAAGAGCTTGATTGTCTTTAAAAAATGTGTTCCACTTGCTATTAGGATCCTCACTCAATGGATGATCACATTCTTCATTGTCGAATGAACCCGGAGTAACTAATATTTCATCTAGAAAATAAAAATATTCAGTAATTAATAAATTATGAATTAAATTCTCTAAGTTTCAAAAAATAAAAATAAAAATTATTAGTAAGTTCTTTTTTTTAATTTAAAAGTTGTTTTTAAGATTTGCACATAATCTTTCAATTAATAGTTTGTTTATTTTTATGATCCTGTAGTCCAATAATTTTTATTTTTTACAACTTTTAATACATATTGTAACACCCAAATGATAAATACAATACTTTGTACATAACTTTGTTAAATATAATAATATTCTTACAAATATTTTCAATAAATCCACTAATAGATCACAGTTAATATATGTTATCATATATGATCGAAAATTTTAAATTCAAAGTCTTAATATCTAACAAAGACATTTAAAATGGTTTATTACAGAAAATATTTAACGAATTATTTGCTTAATCTATTTTAGCAACAATACACAAATAATTAAAAACAATATGATATTAACATTTTAATTTACACTATACAGTAGAAATTGTAGAGAAAATATTGTTACTGAAATTTACTCTTAAGCGTATTTCATTTAAGTAGAAAATTTAAATTTGTTTTAACTATTTCTTTCAAGTTTTAAACCATAGTGACTGATGGATTCAACAATTCATGAAATATGAACAGATTAATCTTTGCAAATGTACTTCTTTAAACAGTTCAAACTTGAATTACCTAACCACTGTTGGTATAATTTTCTATGGTGGTCTAGTTGTTCATCCCACTTGTTTCTATCACATGGTAAGTAATTGAGCAACAATCTCCAACATAACGATCTATAACCTTTAACATCAGGGATACCTGTAAAAAACAATACCACACATGAGGGTGTAAGAACAATTACATAACAGCTACACTGAATAATAATTACCATTGAAACAGAATTCTCTCAGTTTTGATAGATCGATCACTTCTGATTCTAACACTTGGTCAAGATCCTTCAACCTGGAAGAATTTTATTATTTTCAATCAGTCAGTAACATTGGATAGTTGTGTGCAAACCGTCTTAAAATTTACCTCAAGTCGTATGAAGACATTGTGAATAGTGATTTTTGTAATATTTTCTGAGGACCTGAAATTGACCCAATTAACATTTAAACACATACCAGACGTCAAATAATTATCTTTTTCCCCACTAAAGAGACCGTTAAAGATTAAAAAAGTCCTAGGCTGACATGCAAATATGCAATTCAGTTTATTAATTTAATTTTTCTATACATTCGACATTTCCCATTCAAATCGTTTTATATTATCAAAAGTTTCGAAATAATAACACGGTTATCTTATCATAGATAAGAAAAAACTGTGATCTGGTTAATATTAATTCAGTTATTATCTGAATTTGTTTAAATAATAGGAAGCAGTGACCAAAATATAGCAAGGCAGTAAGGCACTCACTACTTACAATTTAAATTTTAAATATTTTTATTGTTGGAATGTGCTTATGAACAATAAATTTGTAGATTTTACTGTCTACCGTCTGATTTTTGGTGTTCTGTTTCTGTTTGTAAACCAATAATCATCGTAGACAGTATTGTGGTGTTAACGAATACAAAATAGTGAAACAATAAAACGCGGTTTTTCAATTTATAATAAAATGGACTGTGGTAAACAAAACGATTTACTGTTGTCCATACCGACATTAATAAATGAAAAAAGTAAGTTCCTCGCGCATTTGACTAAACAGTGTTCAGTGTATTTTATAATAACAATACTTTAATGCTTGATATACTATTGTATTATAGCGCAGGAATGCTATGACGTGTTGTTGAAAAAGACTCACCTGATCGGTCGCTCTGGATTTGGTGCTGATCTAGAAATATCGGATGATACATCTATTAGTCGTTCTCATGCACATCTAATTCTTGTCAAAAAAGTATGTGTAGTACAGTTTGTTTTATTGGTATTTGGTACTAATGATAGGTACTCTAAATGATTGACAGTGCTGATTTCTAATTTTTAATTCTAGAAATTTGGCAGTAAAGCGAAACTGTTTTTGACTCTTGAAGACAAGAAATCCAAGTATGGAACTTTTATAAATGATTTTGATGAACGAATTATTAGTGATTGCCCTAGAGTTTTAAAGTTTGGAGACAAAATTCGTTTTGGCATAATGGATAGTATTTGGACGTGAGTAAATCTCAATTATTAACTATTACTTTCAATAGGTACATAGACTTAAATCATCAATACTTATTTTATTACAGTGTTGTGAAATATCCTTTAATTGTTTGTCCATCAACATTGAAATCAGCGGAAAAAGAAATATTGAGAAATCTAATGGCAAAAATTGGAGGAGAAGTATCACGTGATTGGTCTGAAAATTGTTCACACCTCTGCATGAATTCTGTTACTGTTACAGAAAAGGTAAATTACACTTGTTAATAATGCATTTATTATGCATGTGGTTAATTTTACCATTTGTACCTACCTCATTTATATTTTTGTTTTATTTTATTACATTATATTATTATTAACTATACAAAATCAATAGATATTATATATCAGCTAGATTAAAACAACATTTTGAATAGGTTAAAGAAGACTTGAGAATTTGTTGGAGCAATATTGTAGTTAATAAAATATAATTGAAATTGAATCAATCTAAAAGTGTATTATAATATATTCTGATCTTTTTTTTATACAAATCACAGAAAAAAATATCTGGTTAGCATTTTTTCAAAAAAACGTGTATAAAAAATTTAAGAAAAATTTATATGCTTATTTATTCCATCATTATAATTTAGTGCAATCTTTCTTTCATTATTTTCTAATCATATATTTATTTGGAACTGGAAGTAAAATTTATCAACAATTGTTGTTGAGCAAATGTATACTCTATCTAACGAAAAAACATCCAGATTCTTTTTGTCCTCACATGACACTGGTTTCATCATGGTATAGTATTATGTGATGCTTATAAGAACCAAATTTTAACAGTCTGACATATTCCCTCGCTAGATAGAATATATAACTTCATGATATTGCCATATTGGTATACCATTACCAAAAAAATAAAAAAAAAATTGAATTATATCAAAAGTACAACAGAAAAATTAATATAGAAAATGTTTTAAAAGGAATAAGTTATTATTTTAAAAAATTGTATGTAGATTTCTTTTTTAATAGTACAACAGATATTCTTTTCCTTAGACCATATTATACATGATGTGTAAACATTTTATTTGTTTTTAGGTCTTATTATGTCTAGCATCTGCAAAATCAATTGTACTCTTGAAGTATTTTATTGATTTATATGAAGCATTATCACCTGATTCATTGTCGGAAATACCATTCTGTGTGGATTACAAGCCTAAATTGGTCGAAAGTCTTTTAAACCCAAGTACATTGTCATTAGACGTAAATAACAAACGTAAAAAAATATTTTCTGGCAAGACATTTATATGCTCTACGGTTAATCAATTTAATCGTATCTCAAAATTAGTGAAATTAGCAGGTGAACTTGATTTTAAAACAAATATAGTTTGCAAGAAACATTACATAATATTTTGTCATTTAGGTGGGGAAATAATTAATTATTCTGATGGAATTTTATCTGATGACGATATCTTAAGCTGTACAAATTATATTCTAATGCAACAAGACTCAAAAAGTTTGGAAGTTAATAATACTTACCAACGGATTCTGGGTAATTTTTTTTATGTCTATGAAATATTAGTTATTAATCAGTTATCACTTATGTGTGGGATGATTAAAATTAATGTATAACTTATTTAATTCAGTATAATTCAGTAATTGCTAAAATAGTAGTTCTCTAACAAAGTAAGTGTTATTTTTTTCCTTTCCCCTTTCAAGAGTATACATCTATATTATTCTTATGTGATGTTTTTATTTACAATTTATAGTAAAATACTCAAATATTATAATAATAATTATTACTAAAAATATCATATAGGTACACTGTTGTTTTCTAAATTGAGTTATAATTCTAATGTAACTACTAATTTATCTAAGGAATTTAGAAATCTTATATAAAAATTAATTAACAATTATTGTGCTTCATTATTATTAATTTTAGAAAAGCTTAGAATGATGAACAAAAGATCAATACCAGAAAATGATATTGGATTTGCTATTATTTTTACAAGTACTGCAAAACATTGTAATATTAATTACAATATTTCCTTAGTCAATCTTGAATCTCAACCCAATGCAATTAAATCACAAGATTCTGTTATACTAGCTCCTGAAACTGAGGTACTTCAATAGTGTAGTTTTATTCTTACAAAAATAAAAGTTATTGTTATATTTATTGATTTATTTTTGTTTTATATTTCAGGTTTTAACTGTTAATGATAGTGAAATATTTTCAGTTAATACTATACCAGATTCTCTTGCAAACACGCAAGGTGCTTTTAAGAGGTATTTTGTTAAGTACTAATTTAGATTTTGTGATATTATTTTTGATTTTATATTCTTATTAATTATTGTTTAGACCATTAGAAGTGGTAAATGATTCTGAAGATATAATACCAACAAAACGTCCCTTATTGGCATACAATGAAGAAAAAATCAACAATATAAAAACAATAACAGTTGAAGAAGATTTGTTTCAACAAGTAATTGAACCAACTCCATCCAGTAGTGACCACAATGTACAAAGTCCAGCATCTAAGACTCCAACCGTTGATAATGTATATACAAATGATTTGTGTTTAACCACAATACCTAGCTCACATTACAGTTCCAACACTAATGAAAATTGGCTTCAAGGCACAATAGCTGAAAATAGTATTAGCAATGCTAATGATTTATTCTCTAATACTACTGAAAACCAGGCTGTTCCTACTAAAAGAAAGATATCTAATGATTTCCCAGTGTTTAATAATGAAAGTGAAGACCCATTTAACTATATGGATATCGACGAAATTGAAGAACACCCCAAAAAAAAGCCAAAGAAAAAAGATATGAATTCAATATTTCTTACTGAGGTTGACACATCATCCAATAATAAAAATAAATCATCTAATACTGTGGAGACTAATGTCGATGTAGCAATAGATCCTAATTTTGTTATGAATTTACTTTCTGAGCCCAAAGGTACTGGACAGTTCATAGATGCGAGTATACTCTCTGATAAATCGGTAAGAACATACATAAAATTAGTAGTGATTTAGTTTATGTATATGTTTAATACCATTTAATATTTATACCATTGATTAAAAATGCTAAAAGTATTAACTAATTTATAAATATTTCAGTCTAATATGCAAGCAGATACTGAACATGATTACTTAATAAATTCTGTGATTGTGGAAACTATAAGCATGGTGGTGTCCAGACCTACAAAAACTACAAGCTTTAATCAAGAAAATAACACTAATCTTAAAAACTTCAAAAAATTTAAAAAGGTAACCGTTAAAAATTGTACTAATTTTTACGAAATTGGGGGAAACCCCTGGTTAATAAATAATTAAGTAAATTAAATTATTTTTTCTACATTATAAAAGTATAGTTGCAATCTACTTAATATTATTATGTTTTCATTGCCATAAGATTTTGTGTTAAAATTAATATTGTTGATAATTTTTGTTTTAGAAAGGACCAACTATGCGAATTCCATATATTGTTCCAATGGAATACACACAAATCGACTAAAATAGCTTTATCTTTTTCTATTAAAAATTGAATTATATTATGTATTTGAGTTAAGTTTTGGTTAATTAAAATTTTTTTACTTGTTTATTTATGTATAAAAATAAGCTATATTGTATGTGTTAATGTTTAGTTGAGTTCTACATAAAATAAAAATATATTTTTATTATCAGTATTTTTGACAATCCATCTCAAGTATTAATTCATTTAATACGATACTAGATTCTAAAACTTCGCGTAAAGTATTATTGTCACAACTGACAAACTCCATTTCCACACCAGGAGCTCCTAAATAAAAAATATAAATTTATAACAATTTTTTTTAAATACTACAAGTATTTATAAGTCATCCAATTTATACCAATATTTTTTTAGGGACCCAAACAATAATAATTAAAAAAATAACATATAATTAAAAAATTTTTCATTTAACATAAATATTTAATTTAATAGGACAATAATTTTATTTTTATATAATTGTATCATTTTCTATTTCAATTACATATAAAAATTAATTTTTTTTAAAAGTCATTGGTAAACCAAACTACTCTTTAACCCAAACCTGTTTGAATTAATAAGATTGTACTATTTACATTAAAAAACTATAAAGTAAGTATTTGTATCGAAATTTAAAATTACATAAATTAGGCTTTGAGCTTAAATTTATGTTAAATATGAAATGCTCTTCTAAAACTTGTAGGAAAAATGTGCAATACCAATTTTTTAAAAGGGGTTAGTATAGTTTCTTATCCTACTGAACAATCAAAATTAAAATGTAAATACATATGTAAAAAACACCTTTAAACATTTTAACTAGTTATTCAACAGTATAGGTATGGAACTATAGAACATTTTTAGTGATTTAAATTAATTTACGGTATTTGGATTAACTCACTTTTTGTTTAAAAAATGCATTTTTATAAAATAACCATACTCAGTATTTAACACATACCATAGTTTTGAAAATGATCCCATTGTTCTAAGGCTAATACCATTGTTTTAATTTTTTTATTTTTGTTTTGTTCAATTAAAAATTTAAGACGTTCACGGTTAAAATTATCCAAAGTCAACCATTTAAAAAACATTTCCTTGAGTTGAGAAACTAAAAATTAAATTAGTCATAATATATTTAAGATTTTAGACACTTATGATAGATTTTCTTACCAAAAGGTATAAGATCTGTTAATGAAACAATATTTCGGCAAGTTGACATATTTACTCCATAAATCTTTGCAAGATGAATTTTTTTATTTTAGCTCACGATTATATATTACATAGTGATTTTCATGCTTTAGCTTTATAAAAATATTTATATAGAAAACAATTACATAGATTATGAAATATTTATTATGTCTTTGTAGACAATGTTTATCCTAACAAATCATAAAAATATCAATATCTATGCAAAAAAAGAATACCTACATTTCAAAATTAATATTATACAACATGCTGGGCTACAAGCACAAATAAAAAGAATATCTGTAATATATAATCCGTGGCTACAAACCTTTGAACTGATTGATATGAATATTAAAAATCATTATCATATTTCAAAACTTTTCAGGAAACGATAGTTATTTTAAAAATATTTAGATAAAGATACAATTAATAAGAAAAACAATTTAGATACATTAAATTACGATAAAAATGATCCCGCAGTAATTGATTTGATTTTCTTTATTTCTTTAAGATGAGAGCTAAATTAACCTAAATTTTAAGAAGTTATCTGGTTTCTTCAACGGAAAAAAAAATCAGACACTCCCATTTTCTTTATATTTCCTGTACTAATGATCGGAGTTATTTCGTTCTTGCACAGATATACTCGTAATTTTTTTCTTAATAATAAACGGCCAAAACTCCATTTTTCAAAAAAATGGGGTTATCTTGTTCTTGCACGAAGCCCTTCAATTTGATTATTTTTTCGTTTTGAACCAACGACCAGGAGGGACCGCTTTTGCATTGCTTCCACCCAGACCATAATTTGACTTATTTAGGTATATGTATCAAAATATTTTTTGAGCAATTGATGTATAAAAATATGATATTAAAATTTAAAAATTAACCATTTATGTAGTAAGATTAAATCTACTAGAAAGAACTTGTAAAATGTGAATTAACTTTATTGTGGATTCTTCATTAGGATAAATGGAAAAATAATGTATTACCATTGAGAGCATTTTGTTGATCATTATATTATGACCTATGAAATCACTTAAAATGACCAACATAAAATAAAAAACAACATTTACATAAATTCAAATTAAAATTTATTACGCCTTAGCAACTGCTGTCTTTTTTTTTGGGCAATAAGTTTTGTTAAATAGTGCTTGGTAGACGTTAGTCCTGATCTTGTTTCTGATTTTTCTTGCTCTCTTAAGCTTGAATCTTTCAAAATCGCCCAAAGATGCACGCTGAAATCAATAAAATTATCAAAATATGTTTACATAATAAGTTGATCAATTCAAAATGTCTACCTTCTCCCTGTTTGCAGCTTTTTCTGCCCATCTGCTTTGAACCCACAATTTGTTTAAATCAGCTTTTTTCCATGCTTGACGCACAGTCCTGGTTGATCCATTGTAAGGGAAGTTAATCTTAAACTTGGTCAAGTGGATTTGGCTGATACGCATCTTTGACCTGGGTACTCCAGTTTCTGGTCCATCTACCAAAACCTATGAAATATAAAACATTTTTATTTATATTTGAATTATTACATTTAACATAATGATAACTTAATGTTAATAAATAAATAAATTAAAATGCTCACAGTTTTTTGATCGATGCAATCAACAATGGAAACTATTTTGCCTTTGTAAGGACCATCAACAACGTAGACCACTCGGCCAGTTTCAACAAACCTTTTGAAAGGCTATAAAAAAAATATATACATGAATAATTCTAGTAGAAACAATATTAGCCATTTAAATAAAATATATATTATTCAAGTTTTCTTCAATTTTAAACAGATATAATAAAACATTTGAATTCAGATAGAAAAATAAGATGGGATGTAAATAGCACTATACATTAAGTTTTGTTATAATTAATATGAATGTAATCATAAGTCAATGAGTAACAAAGTTTAATTTAGTTCATCCCGTAATAAGCATACTAAAATTACTCTAGAATGATATAGAATATATTTCATGAATGGCAATGCTTAAACTCGAGATTACGTTTGAACTCGAAGAATAGTCAAATGTTTACAACAAAATAATTCTACTTGGAAATACAGCACATTAATTATTGTCAATTGTGTTGTATAACGAGGTAAAAACATAGCAACACGGACATGCCATTCACACGATACGCATCGCACGGACATGTTTTACAGTCGAATATTACATAAAAAAAATGTTTAGAAAATCTAGTTAACAAAACACAAACGTCGGGATATTAAATATAAATTAATAAAATAAACGAAAACTTACCATTTTTCCGAAATTAGGCTCACTTACACGTTGATTGTTGAACCTAAAAGAATGAGAAACTAAAAGTCCAGAACGATGGTGCTCAGACGACAATCATAACCTCACATTAACTGAAGTCTGAAATGAAAAAAATAAATACAACACGGCCAACCTGGAACGGGAATGAACATTTGTTGTTTCTTCCATGAAATTTACAAAATAACGGTGGCAAAATAAATGAGTACCTTGCCGCATAATTATGCCGGGTCTGGTCTTATTATTATCTTATGATACATATTAAGTATTGGATTTGTTAAATTTGAATCACTAACGTGTATACCTATGTACGTCCCCGTGATAAATGTCATATTATATTATTGTTATTATTGAGTCGACTTACCGTAAAACAGTCTGAATAGTAAATAAGTTAATGGTATAAAACTGTAAATCGATAATATCTTAAAATTAGGTATGCCTTAAGAAACAAAAAAAATCTTAAAATTAACCTATATATTGTATACATAGGGTTAAAATTTTATTTTTTTAACTCGTAGGACACAACTTTTTGAAATGTACCTAATAAAAATAATAAATCTTCAAAAAATTATACGTGGTAGGTATCTATACCTACTGTCTACTGGTATTTTTCAGATAATCTTATTTTTTTCAATAATGTTAGTATTCAATAGGTATTTCCTTTAATTTATACTCATTAAAAAGTAGTTTAAAATATGCCATACATTCATTGCTCCGATCAGAATCTAAATGGAGTAATTTTTTTAACTTGGAAGTTGGAAGGTGGTATGAAGAAGAATAAATATGAGTAATAAGATTGTACCTACTTAATGACAAAACACAAAATTAACTATTTTAATTAACAACAAAATACTGCAATAATTGAAAATTTAATAAATCTTATACAATATGTTTAGGTGTTTTATACTAAGCAATATAATATGTTAAGTAGGTAGGTATGTAAAAAAAATATTTATGCCTTATGCAGTACAACTGTAAATAATGTCTGCAGTACTTTCTACGCGTACCTAGTATAATCAGTGATGTAGCCAGGCATGTAGGCCCGGACCTACCCACTTTTCTTCAAAAATGAATGTTTTATATCATGTTTTTTATTTATTAAAAATATTCATTGATAATCCTTATTCCATAAAAATATCGGGCCTATACTCAAGAAAAATTGTCTAGCTACGCCACTGAGTACAATGCATCATAACATTTTGAGTTATAGTATACCTAATACCTATAAATAAATAAACAAACAAACAAAAAAAAAAAAAAATAAATGTAATTAATAAGCAATAAAGGTGATTTAATTTATATCTGACTCTTACGTAATATACTAATGCATGAAAAATGTTTTCCTATGACCTACTTTGCTCTTAATAATTTAACAATTACAGTATTTTTTATTTAAGCAAGTTAAACAGGTGCTATACTACAAAGTGTGTACTTACTATGAAAAATTACAAGAAAATAGTGCATGTAACACAGCTGTAATATGTAGGTACTATACGCGGACACTGTTTACTGTTTAATTTGCATACCAGTTATTAGTCACAGTCACTTTGTATAGTGAAAATAAACTGGGTAATATATTTTAAAGATGAAATAAGCATTTACTCAAAACTTAAAATCAAATTGCATGATCTCGATATACTTAGTGATCGCGATTACTATTAGTTTGGTGACATTAAAAAAAAATACCTATTACCTATTGATACACTATGGACAGTTTTAAAACCCCCAGGCGAAGTAGTACGTAATGAAAATATGAAATAGATAGTTAGTTAGTATATGTAGGTATTCCATGTTTTCTCGAAATCTTTTTCCTTTGATTTTTTATTTTGATTATAAAATGTAGGTATATTAAATTATTAGCTGCGTGCGTGATAATATAGCTATTATATTCCATTGATTATACTTTGCAATAGAATAGACTATTTTATAATTCTATTCTATAACGATTATAACTAATGTAATTATTAATTTATTTATACATAAAATCTACAATCAAACTATTAATGTATTTATTAAAATTTTTAATAATAACTAGGTATGTTAATATACATTTTTTTCTTGCTGAAATAGTAAAAGTTCTCAGCGTTTTTAATTTTTTCTATGTGTGCAAAATTATGTGTAGGTATTAGGTATACAACTGTAATTTCTATTTGCTATTTATAAAGGAGCTACGGTAAAAAAATTGAGTTTAATGTAGCCACAATTCCACAAAATAGTTATGAATGTTATGATAGATATTACACAGCTACATATAGGTACCTATAAGCAGCTGCTGTCTTCTGCTTTATAATATCATACTTACTTTATAATCAATCACTATTATAATACTATCCATAATTAATTTCCGTATTACAAAAACAAATAGACTCTGCAGTGCTTTAGCTGAGTGTTTTGTTATTACTTATTTTGTGAAAAATGCGCACCCACAATATGGATTTGTTTTAAAAACAAAAGACCACTCGTATAATTGTAAACTAGTACCTAAGACTTATAAACTATAGCCACGGACTCGGATAAATTCTATTCTAAAGGCCCAACACATGATCAATTTTACTATTTTATTGATGTATCAATATATAATATTATTGACCTTGTCAAAACATTAGTCAAATTTATTGACGAATAATTAATGATACAATCGAAGACCTTTTAAGGTTTAAGCTCTATGGATACAATTCAAAATTGATCATGCATCATGTATGACTGTATGAGGCTCTTTAATTATCCGTCACTGGATGATCAGTATGCATTAAACACACTATAGATACTTTTATGAAGTATACAAATATTTTTTTTTTTATATCTGTAGAGCACACAGAAATACCGCGCTTTCCCGTTCACGGATTACTTATCGATTTTTCCTCCAAGGACAAACACGTATCACCGCTACTATACCAGCTTATCGTGGAATGGGGTGGTGGCAGAGATACAGTTTGTAAATTATAATTTGTGTGCCGTTGATATTCGAGGCCATTTTGCAAATGTTTATTCAGAATTGTAGAATATTATTGTAAGTTCGTGTTCAGTAACGCGTACCTGAATTTTGAAGCTTCATATCGAAATTTTCACACCTCCGTCACCCGCGCGCGCATTGGTGATCGACACAATGGCTTACAGATCTAGGTAACTATGGACAGTAAACAAACTGCAATCTTTTGAATGAATAGGGTATAATAAATTGTTGTTGTTGTTGTTGTTATTTGTTATTTGTTATTTCCCTGTGTGTCAGTCGACAAATCGAAGTATTTTGAGTACCTAAACATTCCTCCGTGTGCTTTGAGGTCGTTATCTATTAATTAATTACCTAAAACAGCACTTACATTGGATTGTTTAATTAAATTTGTTTTTGTGTTTAGTCGTGGTGGTTTTGGTAACACGAGAGGAGGAAATCGTGGGACTTCTTATAATTCAAATTATGGCAGTCCAAGAGGAAGTCGTGGCGGAAATAACTACAACGACAGTTACAGAAGCCGTGGTAATAGTTCATTTCGTGGATCTCGGGGAGGCATTCGAGGAAATAGTGGATCTTGGTCCGGTAATTCACCATCAACCGGTGGTTATAGCAGCATGAATCGCAACAGTGGATCTAACTGGTCATCTCAAGGAGACTCTAATTATGAATCGAGAAATCGCTATTCTGGTAAGAATTACATCATAAGTTATTAGCACAAATGTTATAAAATAATATCATCTACTTTCCTTCATTGTAGACTTAAAATTCCTTTTTTATTATTAATATAACTATATTTTTATTTTGGTAAAATAAATGGTAGTCATTTTATATAGCTTAATGAATCATGTATTATAAGGTATAACTAGAGTCCGGATTTATATGTTTTTGCATATTTTTTTCCTTTTCACTTTTTATATTTTCGTTAATTATCTTCATGAATCATACTAATTAGAATTCACTGCTTAATTTTTAGTTTGCATATTTGGGTACTTGTGCATTATCACATCTACCTTGATGTCAAACACATGTTGTTAGCAAAATTATAGGCTATGGGTATCATTTTTTAACCCTGTGACCTATCTTAGGTGGTGTTGCATAGCAAATTATTACTTTTGAATGTCCAAGCGAGTGAGTGACAACACTGGCCCCAAATTATCCCTAATAGAATTCACTTGCAAAATGCAAGATTAGAGTGGGACATAGCGTTGCTATAACCCATAATATGTGGTATATAGTCGCGATAACGCACAAGTACCCATATTAATTGTTTTATATTTCAATAAATGTGCTGTTGTGAAAAAATGTTGATCACTAGGACGCGGAATTAGCGACACACAGTTTTAGCTTTCTAAATACACATATTATATGTAACATATTATACTTACATTAGAAATAGTTGAGGTAATACCATTATAATGATTTTACTGTATATTTTAATGATTTTTAACTGCATATTTTGATGTATTTTAGTGCATATAAATTCGGGTTCTAGCTATAACAATATCATAGAACATAAGTATTGAGGATTTTAAGCAAAATATTGTCATTAATTAATTACTATTTAATTTTACTTAGTGTATTTCTTAATTTTTACATGCAATTAATTTATTCAGATTATATTATTATTTTATGTATATAGGTACTTAATATTAATACTATTAATATTTTTAATTTTAGGTAATAACGAACGATATTCAAATAGTCATAATGATGACTATAGGCGGTACAAAGAGGTATGTTTGATAATATAGAATAATCTCGAGAATAACTATCTATTCGTGATTTCAATTTACAATATCTTGGTTGTCACTTAAACGTTTTTTTTTAGTAAATTTATTTCTATTATTTGTTTTAATGGAGTAAAACATATTAAGTGTAATTTAAAAGTATAAATAATAATAAGTTTATTATACAGGGATTAATGATTGTACTTATTTATTTTAGTACTCAATATCATTTTGAAAATCTTAACAATAGTAGTAAATTCTATGTGCATTATTTTAATGTAGTATTTGCAGTATGTGGGTTAGGTAATATATACATGAATATAACATTTTAAAGATAAAATGAAATAAATATATGTATTTTTAAAGTCCCTTGTAGGAATTAAAAGAGAAAAATATCTAACCTGGAATAAAAACAATTGTGGTTTCTTACATATTTCATTTATGGCACTCCAAGTATTTTCAACCAAAACAACTTCGTCTTTCTGTGACAACTATTTTAATATTATGGGTTCTTGTTTAAGAATATTAGTAAACCAGTAAATTATTTAATACTTACTTATACAGCAATATTTTGTTACAATTTTTAAAAATGCTATAGACGCAGAATAAATAATGTAAGATAATTTTTTGAATTATTTGGAATACTGCTAATATTACATGTTGCATTGGATCTACACAAATACTTATGTTGCTACTTCAAATAAATAAACTGAATCGAAGACTGCCCAGTATCTCAATATCAATTTGTCTTGCAAGATGATGATTTTAATATCAGTAAACAATTATTAAAGGGTTCATATTTAAATACTTTTAATAAAATTCTTATTTTAATTCTTCTTATTATTTTTATTATTGATGATGTATTTTGAAATGATATTTGATATGTTGTTACAGACATCTATATAATATATATGTATAAATATAATATAAATATGTAAAATAAAAAGATAAGATTGACACATTGATTGAAAATTGCACGCAGGGTGGAAGAAGTCACAGAGACTCAGACATGGGTGGATATTCAAGTTCCGGTGACGACTTTGGCCGTTATAGTAGTGGTGGTGGTGGTGGTGGTGGTGGTAGCAGCAGTTATGTAGAAGAACGTAGTAGCAGATCATCCTATGCTCCTGATAATAACTATGGAGGAAGTAGCAGTTACAGAGGCCGTGAGAGTTCACGTGACTATGGCTCAGATTTCCGTAAGCCATTACCTCCTGATGATGATCGCTCTTCACCACCATCCCCAAGATATTCTGGCCCATCTAACAGAGGCAGGGGTTCTAGGGGATTCCGTGTTGCTGAAAGACCTGGTATGAGGGGTAGATCTTCTGCAAGTGTGTCTTATAGAGGATCATTTGGAGGTAGTGCAGGACTTATCAAACGCAAACGACTTGAACCTGCACCAGCTTGGCGCACAAATCCCATTCGTAAAGGATATGATATGGCCAATAGAAGGATACATACAGTCAAAAGGTAATTAAATGGCGACTGTCATGTTTATAATGAAGCGTTACAAAAGATGATGAATACATATCATATCTAAGTAAATAATATACATATATATAAAAATTAAAAAAACCAACATGAAATTTATTTAATAAGCCATTGGGCAGAATGAAAAAAAGTATAAAACAAATATTGTTGAATAATCATACAAATTACTTTAAAGTAATTGTTGGTGTTCAGAAAATATAAAATACAATTATTGATGGTCAAATTTCTGAATAAAATTCATTAAAGATTATTATGTTCACTTATGCATGTACAATGGATAATATTTTACAAGGAAGTTTTTGAATACACTATTGAATTAAATTTGGAATATTAAAGATGAAATACATATATACAATAAATTATTCATTGAGATGCCATTATTAAATATCAACAACATTTGTCCATATACAATATAATGTTTCCTATAAATAATGTGTTTATATTGAGTTATACTCTATGAATTAAAGAAACAAACTCAATTGAAGACGTAATTTATGGATGTATTTCAGATGAAATAATAATGCCATAGCTATTATTATTAGCAACGAATTTTACAATTATATAAATATTAATTTTGAAACTACCCTATCATAATCAATTAATATTTTATGACAAAAAAAAATATATATATATATTGTATGTACACTGAATATGCATTGAAATAATAGCACCAAAAAATTATGGTATTAGTGATAAAAGATAATTTTGAAATTTCTGTCTTCATAATCATTAGCTGATATGCTGAAACGAAACCTACTGTCTTGTTTCGTTCATTTGAAATTCAACGTCAACAACCATGTCTGTATACTGATATACAAGTATACAACTACAATTTTTATGGCGTATTTTGGGATTAGATTTTTTGACTTACGTTTACATTTAGTTCCAGTGGTTTTATAAAATTAAAAATATTCTCTTATTTTTTTTTTATTTTAATATTATATATGACTTCTAAATATTGTGTACATAATAGACTAATCTCTTAGTCTAACCTCATTTTTTTTGAAAATTTTATTTCATTATTATTAAAAGACAAATTAAAATGTTGATTTTTAAGCATCTTGATACTTATAAATTGAAGTCTGAACAAATAATTATTACTATGTATTTAAAGTTTACATGAATAGAATAGTAGTTGGAGTGCATTCCATAATGTTGATCTACTCCATTCATATTAAAATAATCATTAACTATACTTACAACTAATTAACAACTTATTTGAAATTCAATTTTTAATATCAAAGTTCTAAGTATATTCTGCTTTAGAATATGTAAATACTAAATAATGATAATGTAAAATAGTTATTTAAAAAGGAATAACTTTTTAAAATAATTATTGTTGATACTTAAATGGATCACTTTGTAAACATAATAAATAATTTAATAAAAATATCTTGTCAAAGGTATAAAAATAATTTAAGAAATGTATTAGGTTAGTTTTATTTTTAAAGTTTATTTTGAAAATAATTACTGCATAATATTTGGTGTAAAATAAAAACGCATTCAAACAATGATCAGTGTATTGCTTATTATTTATTACAATCCAGCTACTTAATTTTATAGGTATTTGTGATGAAAAAATATTCAAAATTATGATCTCTGTTATTTCAGTATGTTCTTATTTCAAATGGGGTAAAGTGAATATTAATATTAATTGAATGTTATTATTTATTACTATAGGTCAAGCAGCTGTAATCAAAATATATCAATAAGTCATAGATTCTTTAAGCAAATGATTTATACTGATAACTTTTATTTTATATTTAGCTATCATAATTATTTTAATATTTTTTAACAGAACTAGTATGCGAGATCATGATGATTATCGTGCAAGAAAAATTGCAGAATTTAGAGAAAAAACTCGGGTATGTATATATAACAAAAAAAGATAGTATCTTCTTTTATTTACAATTTTGTACATATTTTAGCAACTTCGTGAACGTGTAAGGTCTCCATCATTGGATGAAGAAGAAGTAGAAGAGGAAGTTGAAGAAGAAGTAGAGGAAGAAGAATCAGCTAATGATGATGAAGATGACGGAGAAAGACATGAGGATGATGCTGAAAAAAAAGATAAATCGCCCAAAAAGAAAAAGAAAGTTATTAAAAAAGTAATGAAAATTGTTAAGAAAAAAGTGAAAAAACAAAAACTAAATGGCGAAGTACCCAAATCTGGTTCTGGAGATAAAACTTCTGTAAGTAATTTATAAATGAATCATCAAATATTTTTGATGTATTAATATTTTATTAATGCTTAATCTATTTTCCATACAGCCTCGGAAAAGTGATAACAATTTGTTAGATTCTAGAGGAGAACCATTTATTAAACTATTGTGTCCACATTGCGAAGTAACCTGCAAGACTTTTAGAGTAAGTAGACATTTTTTAATATAAGTCACATTACATATTGTATAAAGCATAATATTTTAACTTGTGTATATTTTAGGAATATGAGATACATTTACTGAAAATACGTCATCGCACAGCAATGTCTCAATTAGCCCGTAAACGTAAACATGAATTATTCATGTTTCGTCAGGATCAGCGCAAGGAACAAAAGGAAATTGATGACAAAGCAACAGAAGAAGATCCAAAAACTGATATTAACTATTGCAAATTATGTCAATTGAATTTCAAACAACCAAAAAGTGATCACTTTAGTAGTGTTTTGCACAAAGTAAGTGTTAATTTGTTAAAATGTGTATCATGAATCATAACATTCATTACTTAGAAAAACCCATTTTTTGATTTTCAGAAAATTAAACAATTTCTTCAACCAGCTTGTAATGTTTGCCATTTGATGTTTGCTTCGCCAATGCGTTATGAACATCACTTGTGTAGCACTAACCATTTAAAGGTAATGATTAAATTTGAATATTATAAAATTTGTCCAATTATTATTATATATTATTTATCATGTAATAATTTCTTCATTGTTCCAGAAAGTTGATATTTATGATCGCAGAACTAAACGAATGGCTGCTGTTCCGAGTGCAGATGAAGCTGATGGTGATGTGGATATGGACAATTTTATGGTTTTGGACTCAGTTGGATCTGGTGATGGTTAGTCATAAACCTATAAAAATAAAAACAATTTAAAATTTAATCATAATTTTTATTTTTAGACGAGGGATCAGAAGAAGGTGAAAATGCTCAAGATAGTAAAGATGACATAAAAAAGAAATCTAAATCTAAAAAAGAAATTAGTCTAGGTAAGTTCAAATCTTTAAATTTTTTTTTTATGTTTAAGTTACTAATATTTCTACAACTAAATATAAATATGAATGAATAGGAATTCAGATTTTAATTCATACTACAACTTAAAGGGATTTATTTAATGTGTTTAAAAATTATTATTTTAAGTTTTCTTATACATTCAATACTTTCTCAAAGTAATGTAAATTTTATTTTTACTGAATCAATGTAAAATACTTTTGTATTTTTTTCTGTAGGTAAAGAATTTTGTAAAAAAGTTGAAGTATATTACTGTGAATTGTGCAAATTCAATTTACCTCCACATGATGATGTTGAACAACAGTTGAGCTTACATTGCCGAAATCGTGTACATTTACAACGATATGTGCAACATTGTGAAAAAAATAAAGCTCAAGAAAAGACTACCGAAGTGGTTAGCAAGGAATGTACGGATGAAACGAAATCAGACAGTGATTCTTCTAACAAAGTATAACATTTAAAAACAAAATATAAAATATTTTATCATTTCCAATACTCATTGATCCTACTATTAATTGCACTTCCAGGGTGTTGGAAATGAAGATAAAAATGAAACTTCAGACAATGGTGATGATTTATCAAGTCTAAATATTCAACAAGATGAGGAAATGAAAAATGAATTTGATTGGGCTTCATTGGACACTGTCATATCAGCTAATAAAAATATAGATGACTCCGATAATGAAAAATCTATTGGTGATTCAGAATCCAAATAAAAATTTTCTTAATAATGAAATGTTATCACCACATAGAATCTTTTGCAATTATTCAAATAATTAGTCATATATCTGTTGTCCATAACTAATTTTTGTAAGACAAATATAATGTGACTATTGTTTCCTTTTAAATATTTGTGAAGTATAATTGTTTTATACATTCATCATAAAATTAATAATCTGTATGTTTTTAATAGTCTTTATGTTAGTAATATAAAGTTATGTGCAATTTTCTGCCAACTATTAATTAGTATTAAGCTTTTTATAATTTAAAGTATAAACTTATAATTGTATTGTAAAATATTTATAGATAATGAAAAAAGTAAATAGAAACATTAGAAACTCATGTTCTTGTTTTAAAAAATTAATGTTTTATTAATATTTCACAAAAAGTTTTAAAATAAATAAATTTACTTTACAGTTTTGGTTCTTAACTTGTATGTTGTTGAATTGTAACATGATATACAGCCCAAAAATATTGCTTTATTTTATTTTATTACTATTCATTTTTTTCTCCATATAATGTAAATTTAATTTAATAATTTGTATTAAATATTTTTTCCAAAATCCATCAATTAATGTAAGTGTGTTGTCATTTATTTAGATTTAAGTTCTATATGAAGGTTGAGGACCACTGCATTATAGTGCCATTGTAGAAATAATCTGAATCTTTATCTTATAAAAGATTAAATAAGATGATTTTATGTATCTGTGACTAATATGTTAGGAACATTCGAAAAAAACCCTATTAAAAAAGTTGAAGTTCTTGAACTATCATTTCTAAAAATAAATAAATTTAAGTATTGTAAATGTTATTAGATTGAAATGAAATAGGAACAATTCCTATATTTTCAAATAAATCAAAAATGTTTATCGATCTCTAATCATTTAATGTAGGCCTGTTTATTGTGTGATTTTATGATGACTAATATTTACGGATGACGAATTAATGTACAATTTGATTTTAAACTCAATAAATCTTTTACTGAAACTTAACAAATGATGCAAAATGCTTATGGTGATCAGTGTTTAGGATGTACTCTGTGTTGAAACTGGTTTAAACATCTTAAAGACGGTCCGGAGTCAGTTAATGACTCATGTTCCAGTTATCCATCGACATTAACAGATAATGCTCATAGGACAAAAGTCAAAGAAATTGTGGGTTCTAACTGTTCGAAAAATTGTGAAGATTTGTAACATTTTGGTTAGCTTGTGTCATGAAATATCTTGGTGGTACAACTTAAAATGCACCTCGTTGCAGCAAAATCCGTCATTAAGTTAATATCGCAAGATCAAAAAGACAATCTCTTCACCATTTGTCAAATTATTAAAATTTATCTGTTCGATGTTAATTGTTTCAAGTGCTTACAAGTTACCAATAACATGCGTTATTGTGTTTTTGTTGTACGCTAATTTAGGTATCATCCAGTTAGGCAGCACTCAACATTAGCTCATTGCTCATAACTGTTAACTAAATAATCAATAAACGGATTAAGTGGTAAGCTAACGTTTTCGTTCCAGACCAACAACATTGTATTAGTTGTGTTCAATTGTGTGTTTTTACTTTTTGGCCACCTTATGGATTACACATATTCATTACAACAACTTCAATTTGTATTAGGATAGTTAACCTTAAATGTGTAATTTGTACACAACCTCACATATTTATTAAGCTTTCATTATTCAGAGATCACCCGTCGGGTAAGTTCACTCCCACATCAAACAACAATAATTTGTATTATAAATTGTAGTACATAAAAATAATATTGTGTAAGGCGTTATCTGACTTCCTAGCTTATCCGGCGCAATGTACAGGCAATTTGTCTGCATTGATGTGTAGTCGCGTAGATCAACAAAACTATATTTCATAAATCATAATTAATATAATTTAGTGTAAATGAATATACCTTTGACCGGGAACATATACATTAGTAAAATAAGATTTAATATAAGTAAAATTGATAGATGTTTTTGTACTTAATAATTAATATATTATACTTCATTTAAGTCCATACTATTTTTAAATGCTGGTATTCATACCTACTCTAAATATAAATAATAATTAAGATATTCGTAAAATAGTAAGTCTAATTTATTGTTTACCATTTTGTAGTTTCATTTTTTAAATCCTTTATTTCTAGTTTCTATTCCAAATAGTTATTTTTTTAATAATTATTATTAATAAAATTGATCAAATATTTTATAAGCTTTTATAAATTGATTTAAGAGTCGCAAGATGATCGCGAACCTTGATGTGGCCACCCCTGGTATATACTATAGAGCTACAATATAAACACTATGTATAGCAAAAGTATAGAGCGGTTTTTTATAATAATTGCATTTCAATATTATAAGTTATTACTAATATTATGCTTATTACGGATTATAAACAATAATGAGATTAAAAATTCCAAAAGGAGATGTCGTTAAAAGGTCGCCACACTAATATTTGTTTTCTCTGTCTATCTTCCACATAATATAGGAACAAAGATTGAAAGATATTCCATATTTCCATGACTTTCTGGTTCAGTTTAGGACAAAGACACCTTTTAAATATTTCATAAAGAAGAATATTTTCTGTGGATGGACAAGATAGATTTTTAATATTTACATTTTTAATAAGTTATTAATGGATAAAAATAATTAAAATTATTTTAAATTAAAACAAGTAAATATTAAAAATCTATCCAGTCAATGCACAGCAAATATTCTTCTTAATAAAGTATATAATATGTGCCTTTGGTTTGAACTAAACCAGAGTCGTAATCGTGAAAATATGAAACATGTTACAAAGTGGGACATAAAGAAAATAAATGTTGGTATGATTTTTTAAGTACATATTTTACTTGTTGGTGTGTATTATGATTTATAAATTAATTTAGAATCAATACATACCCATAGAAATCTAATCCTTAGAAATTTTATAATGACTATGATAAGTACCTACCTAAAAATATAATGCTTCATAACATTACAAATATTAGTATATATAATTAATGTTCATAGGTACCAATTCTTCAACTTTAAAAAAAATATGCATTCACTAAAATAAAATATTAAAATGTATTAATAATTATTGCATAGTATTTAGAAATTATCTTAATACATTTTAAATAATAATCATCAAACTTCAAACGTGTGAACAAGAAATCATTTTATTGTAGATAAAAACATTTCTAATTGTTTACGTTTAGAATTGACAAGTTTTTTATGTTTTTTTAAATCACTAGTACCCATTCCTCTTGGTAATTCATCTTCATCCAAAATTATTTCCATCTCTTCAGCAGCTTTATTGAACCAATTAGTGGATGCTGTTTCTTTCTTTGCCTTTTCTTCTAATGTAGTAATTTCCTGGGCCAGCTTAACACATGCAAGGAAAGTTTGTAATGTCCGCAGCTGTACTTCAAACCTTGGTAATTCTTTTTCTCTTTTCATGGTCCTCAAAACGTTAAGGTAAACATTCTTCTTTTCCGGAGTACAAATTAAAAGTGACAACCCAATATTTGATGCTCTTGCTGTACGGCCACTGCGATGGATGTATATTTCAGCTGTTCTTGGGACGTCATAATGTATCACATGATTAACACCAATAATGTCAAGACCTCTTGCAGCCACGTCAGTGGCAAGTAATAAGCCATGATCATTAGCTCGAAATTTGTCTAAATTTTTAAGCCTTTGTTTCTGAATCATATTTGAATGTATAGGTAATGGATTTAATTTAAGAATACTTAAGACACTAGCGAGTCTTTTCACACAACTTATACTATTGCAAAACACTAAACTTCTACCAGGATTTTGTTTCAAAAAGTAATACAAGTAACCATCTTTTTCTTTAACTGAGCAAAATATTTGCATTTCTTTCACTGTGCTAGTAACACAATTTACAGTTGTTAAATTTACAACATGTGGATTCTTCATACCAATTAACTGAATTAAACTTTTCAATTTATCTTCAGGTGTTAAATTTTTTTTAATTTTTTTCTTATTCTTAATGTTTACTCTGTATGGAGCTTTATGCACCATAGTAAGTGTTGCAGAGAACACAAAATTCTGTCGTTTATTATTCTTTTTTAAATTGATTTTTTCAAGCATAAGATGTAATTCAGGAAAATGTGCAGTCTCAACCATACGATCTGCTTCATCAATCACAAAATACTTGACTTTATTCAACTGCATTAAATGTGGCTCATTTCTTTGAACCAATTCCCACAGACGTCCTGGAGTAGCAACAACAATTTCTGGACCTTTCTTTAAAATTCTTTCTTGTTTTTCACTTGATAATCCACCAACAATAGCGGCAATACTAATATTTGTGAACTTGGCTACATCTTCAATATGATTTTTTACTTGCATGGCTAGCTCACGGGTAGGTACAAGTATGACTGCCCATAATTTTTTATTTGTTCTAATATAATTATCTGGAGGCAAATTTACAACTGCTACACAACCTAGCCCATTTTCATCGAGTTCTTCTAAGACTTCTGGTTCACTATCAAGTTCAGAGCCTGTACCATTTTCTGACTCTGAATCGGAATCTGAAGCATCTGATTCCGATTCCGTAGATCTTGCATTGAGTATGCCATTTAAAATGGGTATTGCAAAAGCTAGTGTCTTACCACTTCCAGTTTCAGCTGCACCAAGTATATCTCTTTGATCATCAATAGCTGGGGGAATCGATTCCGATTGAATCTTCGTGGGTTTTGTAAAGTTTTTTAATTTGAGAGCGTTCAATATTTCTGTTCGGATGTTTAGTGACTTCCAATCGTCCATGGCTATTGGACAAAAATCTAATAAAACAAATCGAAATTATTAACAATAGTACAATGCGTACTCTCCCATAACATCATTAACAATATATTTTAAAAGGTTAATAGTTACCACAAATATGTCTTGTTTGAAGAAATGTCAGAAATGTCTTATTTGTATTAAAATTATTTGATATTTATTATTTTATACTTCGCATTTGAATACACAGAATTCAAAATCACAGATTCATTGATAGTACTTATCTATACTGTACACACGTGAGTATTATCCAGAGCTGCTGTTGTTCTGTGGTTGTAGCATATTATATGGTATTATTTGAGGTTATGTGAAATTTGCGCTAATTTACAACAATTTAAAACCGTAATATCCCACTGGCCACTACTACTACTAAATAGAAAGTAGAAACAGCCTGAATTTTCATAATAATTATATTCGATATACTGTATAATATCATATATAAATCCGGTAGAAGATTTAAAGCTATACAGTTAGAAAAACTTATAAAAATCTAGTATTACATTTTCAAGTTTTTTTGGTCACCTAAAATGTTTTTATCGAAATTTCAAAAAATATATATACATACAAAAATCAAAAATTTCAGTTGTCTATAAATGGCTTAATAAAAGACATAATATTTTGAAAAAAAATCGATTTTTGAACTGGTTTTGAGTGAAAATTCCCATTATCTATCACTTTTTATAGTTTTCCCGATTTTTTTTATAAATTGCTGGAAACATCATACTTTTTACTTCTATAATGCACCAAGGATATTCACTTTACCATTGGACACTTCTCCTGAAGTTTTAAATTGAAATATTATTTCCACAAAGAATGATGTACACAGACACAAAAGAAAACACATCATTGTAAAATCAATACATTCATTACTTCGTTCAGAATGTAAAAAAAAATGTATTCTTATTCTAGTTAAAAAAAAAATAAAAAGTTAAATAAAAAGAATTTTTACGAAATCGCTCAAACGATTTTAAATATTTGTTATTATTCAAAAAGTATATTAAATCGTAGATACTTTAAACTTTCACTTGCAGTTGTTTAGATCGCCATTTAAATATTTAACTTATTTTAAGGCTATTATATACAGGCATTTGAGATATTCAAAAACATTTTTTAGTTCGGTCAAAATACTTGAAAATTTAATACAAAGTTACTAAAGTCTTAAAGTGATTAAAACATTATAAAAATACATTGGCACAATTTTTTTTTTATTAACGTTTGAAGTCTAAATATTGACAAAATTCGTCAAAATCATGAATACTAGCAAATCATTTTGTAGTTAAAAATATATAAAACATTTTGTTAAGGTAAGTAGCTAATAGTTGAAAATTGAATACAAGAATACAAGATTTTCCATAAGTTTGGCTTATACTAAGTTTAAAAGAAGTTGAGCGTTGGCCAATTAAAAAAAATGTTATCTTAAGTTTAAATTTTTACGAAATCCAAAATTCACGCGTAAAATAACGATTTACTATAATATAATTTAAAAATGACTAGTTGTAAAAACTTGAAACAGACACCAGTTATTATTTAAATTGGCATTATTTTGTACAGGATTTCATTTTGCGGTATTCAGGTCAATAAAATATAAACCACCTTTTTCATCATTTAATCAGTCCTAGACTGACTAATCTTCGTTCAGAATCGTTTTTCATATACAACTATATACAAATATTGAGATATAGGTACAATCATGGGCGTAAACTGGGCCCCCCAGAGAGGAAGCAACTACCCCCCTTGATATTTTACAAAATGTATTTATTGGGTATATTTATAGTCTCTAAGCATCTTAAAGTATAGATATATCGACACATAAAATAAAGTTTGTCCCCCCCATAAAAATTTCCCAAGTTACGGCCATGTATATAATGATACCTATCATTGTATTCAAATTTAACACTCATATATATAAATAATAGTGATCCACATGGCACCTAATGTTCAACAGAGCGGTACCCACTTTTTTAAATTGAATATTAACCATACTTAATTACAGCCTTTATTATATAAAAAACAACATTTTGAATTGCCGCGGGAATCTGGTATGTATACATTTAGCATGTTTCTATTCACCCGGAAAACAAAATGTTTACTGTTTAGTTAAAAAAAAATATAAAAAATAAGCAATTTATTAAACAGGATTGATAATTACATTACTTAATTTTCAACATCCATACCGAAAATTGAAAAACAAAAATTTTAGTTATCACATATCGTCCGTGAGAACCATGATAGGTAGTTGATACACATTTTTGGAGGTAAAATAAATTTTGCTCTTATCATTTTTTTTATCGGCGATTATTATGGAAGTAAAACATTTTCAGTTGAATTCGATTCTTTATAACATAACTAATTTAATACATTAACAAATAACAATAATAGATATTCTTAGATTGTAATTATTGGTCAATGAAACTTATTAGAAATTTTGTTTCTATTCACCTATCGGTTTCTATTCACCCGCAATTAATTACGGTACGTATTTCTTATTACTCTATATGTAGCAATTGATAACAAAAATAGTAATAATAATAATAATCAGCCAACTTTAAAATTAATAATATATATATGTAAAATATTATATATAATAATATAATATCTATGCTATTTGCCATTGTACATTTACGCGCCTTATCACAAACGAATGCTTGTATGTTGTAGGTAGGTACCTACAGGCCACAAAATGTCGTCTGATGTCTAGGCACCGTTCGTGTAGAGTGTAGACTGTAGATGATTGTGTCAAAACTGTACGGTTTCAGAAGTTTTCAATGCTTTAAGTGCCCCAAAATGTTAATGCTTACCTATTTATACCAAACCAGACATAATAATTATATTATAACCGTTAATATTAATTTTAATTTGGATTACGGAATATAACGATGATAATTTGTTATTAATAACACGTGGTAATATTCCGGACCTGATGGCAAGGTAGGTAATCGAAATAAATATCCCCGACGACGAACCCCGGAAAAAAAAATCACGTTTCCTAATATTTTAACGATAGGCTATACTCTACAAGATATAAAAACTTCAAATGTTACTTATTGACGTATATTGTACTAATGTATAGTGTATACCTCCTTTGAGGCTTTGTCACAGAGAGTTGGAATAATAGATTTTCGCATTTAGTTGGTATTAAATATCCCACAATCTGGTATTTAATTAGAAAAAATAGGTATGAGGTGGCTGCATATTACGCAAAATTTGCATTAACTGAGGTTGGAGAAAGCAGTAAAATAAATACTAAACTTGGACAAATTAAAAAGAAATTAACACTATAGACTTAGTAGAGACAATTTTAGACTATACTACTAAGTACTAACTAAAGAATAGAGAGCAGAGGCAATGATATATTATATTTTTTAATTATGGTAGAGACGTAGAGAAGATTTTTGACTACTAACTAGTAATTCATACTTACTTATTTAAGATTATAGATGGCGTTGCTGTAATGATTTTTGTTTAAATTTTATTTTACTTAATACCATTTTCCTATTTCGAGACTTTAGTTACTCAAGGATTTATTTTTAATCGATAAATTATAATAATAATAGCAAGTATGAGGTAAGGGGGGACAAGTTGCATATTTTTTAATCAATAATTTGGACAATTGAAGTACTTACATCATCTCAAATTAAAATTAAATTGCCATTTACACTTTAGTCTGTCCAGCGAGAGAACGCGCCGATTCTGCGCATCCTCCTGCACCTTCCTGCTATCGAAACCGGTTTTCCTATGGCAGGGAGACGTTTGGGGATGCGCAGAAAAACCGATTTTGGTCGGTCTGCGGCGCGTTCTCTCGCTGGACAGAGTATATGTGCCTGCATTATTAATTAATTTAAATTATAACAAAACTACAAATCTAAAAAAAAAAATATTGAGAATAATTGAATTTTTATTTTCACAATAAATTATAAGAAATTATAACAGACAAAAATAAGTCAGAGAGGGGATATGACATCTTAATAGTAATATCCTTCCCCCTATGATCACCCCCCTGAATTCAACTACAACGGTGAGTGGTGAACTGGTGACGTATAAAATGTGTGGCGGTGTTGTCGAAAACAGAACAGATGCGAACGCTTGTCATGACGATATCTATATCGTCGTATGGGGTTGCTGTTACACATTAAGCGTGCTTATACCAACAGACGACGACGTGTTATAAATACGATATATATTATGTATTATAAAATGTGCGTCATCTTGATGATTATTATATATATAAATAGTAAATACGCATAGACAATAGACATATAGACAAATATGTCTGTGGTATTGGTCTATGTGGTAATATTAATATTAATACCACCGTTACGTATAAGTAGTAGTCAATAAATACTCGATGTTTCGCGATACTCACATAAATACCTATATTATCATATTGGTTATAATTATACTTAATTTAAATCTATAATTTATTTTATTTCATTAATAAATATATGTAAATATTAAATGTGAGCGAGATTTATTCTTGATCTATTTCGACCAAATTAAAAGACTGATTCTCTTACATGTAGTGGGAATAGTATGGTAAATTAGGAGTATAATAGTGTTTGGTGCTTAAACATCCAAACACCCATATTTTTTGAGATTTGCACTTATATTTTTATATGTTAACAAATGTGATGTCATTATATATTATATATGTATATATGATTGCAATATACTAAGTATATATTATCTAGAAGTCTAATAGAAAATACAGTTCAAGTGCAGTGGTAGGTAACATTGTAACAATAATATATTTATCAAATTATGGTTGTGGAGATGGGGCTGGGTTGATTCTGGAGGAGCCCTTACCGAGTAAGTACCTATGTGAATCGAGAGAAATTGGTATAGGTTTTTATATCGTACATTCGTACAATCGTACAAGATTCTATAAGTTTGCTGTTGTAATGTTTTAATTATGTTTTAAAAGTATTACCGACTACCGTACGCGTGCGAGTTTTACAGATACCTACTCGTATTTATTATACATACATTTATGTATATTAGGTATATTAAATTTGTTATTTATACCAAACACAGCCGGCCGACGTTTTCTATTTTTAGCAAATGCTTAATGCCGGACGGACACGCATCTACCGTATATTTTCCATGTTATAATAACTATACGCAATGCCTGCCGTAGTATTGCAAGTTTTATAGTATACTTCTACAGTTCTACTATAAATTATCCTTTAACGAGAATGTCGTGTGCTCGACACATATAATGATTTTACGATAACCGCGACTACATCAATATTAATGCTAAATTGCCTAGCCAAAAAACTATTATATAGTAACAAAAATGTTTTTTAATTTTCTAAATAGTAAATTTTAAATAGGTACCTGCGCATAAGTAACAATTAGTGAAAAATACAGTAGCTGGTGCCTGATTGGCTCCCCTAAAATATAATTCAAAAACATTATGACGTTTATTTTTCCTTAAAACTCATACTTTACTAATAAAACTATAAATTATAATTTACAAATTTATAATATTTGCATTTAAAAAAATAGTATTTATACCCAAACCAACATCCTTTTTTTTAATAGACAAGAAAACTAAAAAGTTCTATCAAAAAAAAGTCGTACAAAATAAAGTACGATCTTTTAACAATAAGCTAGATTATCCGCATTTTCTCTCGTCCAAAACGTCAGCTATCTAATTGACTAATAAATGCAATATTATGTATACTTTACCATTTTCGTAAATTTTGGCATAATTTATTGTTATAAAATATGTTACTTTTAATAGGACTAATATTTGGACGAATTTGGTTGTTCTATTTTTTGGCCAATTAGATCTTTTGTTGAGAAACAGGAAAAGCTATTAACTAAGTACCTACATGACTAAATCTTAGCGGATGATTTATTAAAAAATAAATAATTTAATTTTTTTTTATTTAAGCTACTTTCTAGATTATACGATTTTGGATTAGATTTTGAGCGTAGGTATTACGTATTGGTTTTAAAATGTATTTACTAACTTATTTTTGTTTTCGTTATCATCTTTTGGGACATTAAAACTGGTTAGATTTTAAACTTTAAAGACGATTTCTAGTAGCAAATTGATCAAGTTGGTACTACGGGAGATAAAAAATAAAAATTCCTAATAATTTTCAAACATTATGGTTAACAGAAAAATAAATAACCATAGACATACTATCATTGTCTGTACGCACTATTATTTTAAAAATATTTTCACTTTTTTTGTGCTTTTTATAGATAATTGAAATTTTATAAAAATGTCATTGAAAAATAAAAATGCTATCGTAGTATCAACTAAGAATTTTTTTTCAAATACGATGATATATCAATGAATTCAAATTTAACACCATTATCCAGTTTTCCTTTAATGACAAATTAATTAAAAATTATATCTTTGAAATTTTTAAATAACTATAGTCGCACATTTTTTAAATTGATTTTTATGACTAGCTATTATCTCGGAACAAAAAGTTAAGAAACTCAAAAATTTCTGGTAACTAATTTCGATTTAGATGCGCCAATGTTTTTTCAGAAAATTTACAATAGAAAAAGGGGAGCTGTTGTCGTCTGGAAAACAGAAGTTTGGTCTTTTATAAACACTCGTCGAGTAGTAGGTACAGACGAAATCTCAAGAATCATAAAAATTCGATCTTTAAAACAAGACGTATACTCATTAATATTATTCTAAAAATCGGATTTTGAACAACTTATTGCATTATTACGAAAAAAAAAAAGGGTGTAACCGCGCGCGTTGGTGAATCGTCGTGTACATAATACATATTATTATTATTATTATTATTATAATAATATAATCGTAAGCCGATGACGACGACGACGACGACGACGACGACCACTTGCCGGGATTGCCGCGCCGCACGTGTTGCCGACGCTGGCACGCGTTGCCGTCGGTGGTGCAGTCAGTCTCGAGTCCACAAGTCGCCGGTATTTATTTTTAAACGCTGACCACCGACCCCCGCCCCGTCGACAGCCGTACGCAAGCCGCGCGTATAAATACTGAAATGATCGCGACGAGTGCGACTTCGTCTGTCGGCGTGTGTGTGTGTGTGTGTGTGAGCGCGCGCGTGTTCGTCGCTTACCGCAGTTGTTCAACACAACGCGCCGTGTCGTCGGGGCCCACTGCAAAACGCGCCCCGCACGCGACCACCGAACGACGGAACGCGACGCACCGGACCGCGGTACCTACCAACGCCGCCTCCGACCGATACCGAGAAAAACGCTGAAATATTTTAATCGAACACTATCGATCACGAAAATAATATTATTATTAGGTATATTATTAGTAGTATTTAATATTTCGCCGGTTGCGCGTGACGACGATGCGGTCTGGCTCGGCTGAGCTGCAGCGGCGGTGAGATTTTTCCAGCAGACGTCGTCTCCGCGTACGAACCTTAACGAAGCGAGAGCGATCCGTCGGACCGAGATACGTCTTCGCACCCGGTAAGATTGCAGTTTTTCTAATATCTTTTTAATTTTTTTTAAAGCCGTACATTATGAATTGTCGTCACATTACGGCCGATAAGAAAAAATAATAATAGACTTAACGTAATCGCGGTAAGGGTCGTATACTTTGTACAATATTATTATGGTCTACCCGAACACGTGTCTATCCTATATCGATCTTCAGTAGTGTTGTTCCGTAAACGGCGATTCTAAAATTTCAACATTTTGACAATTCCTACGATGTTTCCTAGTTCATAATAAAAAAATCACCCTTGCGATGTCCGTGTCGTATTTAGATGATTTCAATTTTCAAGGAAACGAGCCTGCTGCATATTTAAAAAATCGATTCGTTCGATAATTATCGGACTCGCTCGCACTGATTCCATTTTCACATTAACCACTGAACGTGACAAATTAGTATTAGACGTCGGTATGGTTTTAGTACAATTATCTTGCTAAATTTCGATGATTTTATATGTTTATCTGTTAAAAAGTGACAACTTCGATTTCATTGGTGGTGTGAGTTACGTAGTGACACTTACATCACTTGGCCCATCTATCTCCGTCAAACCATCATTTACATAAATGTATAATCGTCTGCAGTATTAAGAAAAATGTGGAAATTATTACTTAGGCTGGTTCATAATGCAAACAATTTCAAAAACCTATCTTTTGGGCCGATAATGTTTCAAAATCTGAGCAACTTTTAACTAACAAATTACCATGGAAGAAACGTTGCCTCGGACCACCTTTTGGATTCTTTGGTACCTGTTAAACTTCTATTTACTTATATATTTATAAATAATTTATAAAATACATTACCGATAATCTCAAAATTATGAAAATCGTGTTTCGAAAAAAAGTATAAGCCGTGATTTGTGAGTGACAAATCGAAAACGATTATTAAGTTACGTGGGCCGTTGCCGTAGTTCACAGTAGGTCAGGATTATATATATATAAATACATTTGTATAATACTTGTATGTTTTTGCGTTTAATTCAAAATAATTTGGAAGACAAATTTTCATTATACTCGGTCGCAGACTCACGGTATTTATAAATGTACAGCTGATGGCCATCCGATTGGACTTATTTTTTACCTGGTATCCCGCGGATGTACAAACGAAAGTTGTCTGATTATTACCTAAAATCTATATACTTTCCTGTTTATAAGCATACGCTTGATTAATATACAAATATTGATTAATATTTATTCACATCGTTGGTAGTAAAATTTATTTTTTAATCACCTAGTTATTTCTTGGTTTATTTTTTATTTTATTTAAAATACATTTAATGTGTACACAGACCGTGATCGGAATATAATTAACGGGATTGTTTATTTTGTCAGTAATAATATTGTATTAAGTTGTGTACATAGTCCGCTACTACCGACCTGAGGTATTAATGTGTAGTATATATATTAAGTATAATATTGCTTACAATGATTTAGTGATTTGTTACGTCCGTTATGGAGACAATGTAAAAAGCGAATAATTGAAAGTCATTAACGGAAAGTATATCAATTATCTCCATAACTTTATGTACCTACACTCTAATCGTTTCTTTTTTTTAACATTTTGTTTGTCATTAAAATTTGTAGTTTATTTCTTATCACGGAAAAAAACTAATACTAAGTTACCATCTTAAAGCAAATTAGCGAACATTCGATTATAACGATCATTTGTTGTCCAAATGAAAGCACACTATAAATAATATTAATACATTTTTGTTATTCGCTATACATATTTAGAGTAAATTATTGTTCTTTTGAGAGTATCGGTATACAATTTAAATATTACAAGCTTAATTCACTGGCAGTTGAGCACGATTTTAACTTTGAATTATTTGTTGTTACGGAAGAAGTCAATAGATATGCATGTCTTCAACATTTACCAAGTAGGTACATAGGTACCAAATTTAAATTGAAAAAAAAAAATTTAATATTATAAAACAAGAATTTCTTCACTTCCTATTATATTACCTTTTTTTTTTTTTATTGAACAAATTACCTACGTATTATTTTTTTCAGTTAGGTATGTCTCTTAATACTCGACGAGTACTTTGACCTTTTACATAATAATTTTGTTACATAGTATTGTAATTTCAAAAAACACCCATTTTAATTGAAGAGTGAACGCACCAACTAAAACAAAAAATATGGCGATAATAATGAGTAGGTAATGACAATTATGTAGAAGTAATAATAATATATGTAACTTGACTTACCTACGTTTAGGACCTACTATATTTCTATATATACCATAAGCTGCAGTAAAACTGAAATTAAACAGTTTAAACTTTAAAGTTTTAATTATTTATTGTTATATTATTAAATTAATTTTTTAAGCAAGCAGTAATATACTCGTACATACAAAATTGTATTTTGTACAAATTATTCATAAGTAGAGCTCGGATTTTAAAGCATAATGAGCAAATAAAAAAACAAAAAAGAAGCATATTTATTTTAAAAAAGTAAAAAAAAAACCATAACCAAAATTAACATGAACTAGTTATAAAAATGAATAAAAAAAATTGAAAAATAATTTTAATTAAAAAAAGGATTAATTACCATGTATTTCCCTAGATTTTCAGTAGTGAAACTGACTATTGTCTAACAGAATATTTTTATACGTAGAAAACGAACTATCTACATCCACTGATACATTGATACTTTATACAAGAGGCTTCAAATTATAACACTAAATCTTAAATGTTGAAATGGATGATATCGTTGTTATAGGCATACCGAGTACTGACCGTACTGCAGGCTATATTATGTAGGTTGATAATCTGTAAGTTTTATAAATTTAATAAATAAGCTGATAACGAAAACAATAATAATCCAATATAACTATTTAGTCCGCATTCTGGGTTTTTACATTTCTTATTCATTTTTTTTTTTTTTTTTATTACAATAGAATAATAAATTTATAAAAAATCTACAGCTGGAATATTAATAAATTGAAAAAGCAAAAATAAATTGGTTTATTTGGAATCAGAATGACGTGAAACGAATTTATGTCTAAAAATTATATTTCCATCTTATATATAAAAAAAAAGCTTATGCTTTAAAATCAGAGCTCTATTTATAAGGATTTGACTTTTTATCAAATATGTATTATCATATAGGTGGTTCAATCAATTTTTAATTTTTTCTAGAAGATAAATTAGTTTAAGGTTGTAGTGTCAAATAGCACTGCCAATAGATAGTTCATAAAAATTTATATCATACATACTAACTTTGGCCAATGGCTGCCATCTCCAAACACCGGAAGTCTAATTAATTTTATGTTTATCTACCTAGTTTCAAAAAAAAAACTAAGATCGTTAATTTACGCGCGACTAAACAATTTCATCAAAATTTGAATTCAGACGCCTATAAAAATATTTTTAGAATAATTGCGTTCAACTTATATAGAACCTTTTATGACAGTTTCGATCATAATAATCTCGATAATAACTAATAAGGTACCAATAATTAAAATTTTATGATTTTTACACTTCTAAATGATTTACATATTGTTGTGATTTTCATGTATTTTAAATAAGTTTATTGAAAATATAGGGTTTTTTTATTATTGTTTCTCAATATTTTTCAATTAATATATATGAACGACTTACGGGCATTGTAAGTACTGTATTAAATGTTCTTTTTTACCTAAAAACAAAAATTGTAAAATATATATATCGAAGAAAATTACAAAAATTTTAAAAATTAAAAATATGTATACCTAACAAATTTTGAAAATTATTACACATTTAATTTGGTGAAAATTTCAAGACTAAATGTTCAGTAAAATATACATCATTTATTCATTATTAAATCAATATATATTCAACGCTCAACATATATAACCAAAAATTAATGTACCTACGTGAATTTTTTAGAATTTTAAAGTGCACATTTTCATACATATTTTTAGTTTAAAATTTTTATGAACCTGTATTTTGCTTAACTTTTAAATGACATTTCTATTACATAATTTTGTATAGTATGATTGTTTTATATATCGTTATCCCGCGCGTGGATAATCACTAATAAAATTAATTAATGTTGTGATGTCTCATTGTCTCGCTACGACTTTCTGATGACAGGAGGAGAGTGATTCAATAAGCATGCTCATTGCTCACTATAGTTCACTTCCAATTTACACATTACTAATGTAAATATAAAAATTATTATTTTTAAGTATACCTAATACCTATACTTTATTAGTTTTATTAGCAACATAAAGATCATATTTTCAAATTAGGTACATTTTTTTTTACAAATATGAGTCTTGTGGACTTGTGGTGATGAACTAACTCATTTTTATCAAATGAGAACGTTCAATTTTTGCTATAAATTACTATGTAGATAATCTTTTATTTTTTGAAAACGCTTAATTGAAATTTTAACAAATATTTTTTTGATTATAATACAATATATACTATGTAATATGTATACTAAGTATATGGGGAAAAAAGGTTTCATAAAAACTAAAAATTTAAATTAAAAAAAAAATTTTTGAATAAAATATGTAATTAAAAGAAAAACGAATGTGTGCACTGAACAGTGAACATGTTTGGAAATGAATCGCCCTTTTTAAACCTACAACATTTGTAATAATATCATATATTCATGTCCTTTATATAATGTATAATACCAAATGTGTAATTTATATATATATATATAAGTATAGTATAGTGTATATGTACACTATAGCTGGATAACCACCGGTTGGCGGGGGAGCTAAATAGAAAAGTCCACGCGGTCGTATATATATTATTATTATTGTTAACGGATGCGCGTGCGCGTTTCTCTCTAAAAATAATCTGCATGCTACTGTGTTCATGTGTAATGTGTGCGTTCGGTAGAGTCTGCAAGGCAACTCGTGTATATTATTTTATGTAATTCTATATTATCATTCTTAGGTACTTGCTAAGTATTTAAATACTTTTTTTCATCGAATAACCATCGGAACTGTCGAAATGCGTTAAGATAATAGTGTAATAATTCCCAATGTTTCTATTAATAAGAACAATTTGTTGAATAATATAATTAGTATGATACATGTATCTACTTACTTTAAAAATTTTAAAATTGGGCACTTAAAAATTAAAAGAAATGTTCGAATTTAAAGACAGGATATATTAAATATTATGAAACATTAAAATATAATAGTAGTAAGTTGCAAAAAAAAAATGTGTTATGTTGATACATAATAAATATAGCAATTAGGTTTTAGATTTTTAAGATTAATTTGTTTAGGTACTATGGTCTATGCGTGTATATTTATAAATTATTAGACATTGGTATTTGGTATATTACATTATTACATAATACGATGTAAATAACTTACACATTTATTTACTTATTTCGCCTACACATGATTTCTTTCTGTATAACTTATACTTGATATTTATTATAGGAAACTATTAGAAGTACCTATTAAATATATTAAAATGTCTTATTTTGTATTTATTTATTAAAATAAATGTCTAACACCATTTCTGGAGTATCGAATTTGGTAGTCCAAAAATCTAGATTATTACTAGCTATACATAGGTATTAGGTGTATAATAATCATTCATGGACCATGATGTTATCTGTTAACAAATAATTTTCATTGAAAAATTTTAACTTGACAGTAGTCGTCTTCTTGTGAATTCGTAAATGTCAAATAGTAATGATAAGCACGGACTAAGATGAGAGATACAAGTATACATCCCTATAATAAGGCTATATTTATATTTTGTTGTGTTCATTTAAACTTGTAGATTTGTTTTATTATAATATTCTTTATTTTTAGCAAAGTGGGGTACCACTTGTATTTGTTTAGTCTTTTCAGGCATGGCTAATTGTTATTATTATAAATTATAATATTATATTATATACCTACTAGACGTTAAAAGTTATAGTTTTATCAATAATTACTATTAACAAAAAAATAATAATTTTTGTATTTACAATATATTATTATGTTAATATATTGTTACCAATTTACCATGTTAAATGTATATAATTGTTGTTTCAACCATAGTGTTGTACTGAGAAAAGAGAAAAGTATGTGTGTTTACTGTTTATATTAACAAGGGGGTTATGAAGTAATAAGTGATAAATAGGCGTTTTTGTATTACAACAATAAGAATTAAAAAATGTATAAGTGTCCACTTTCCCTCAAATAAAATATTCTGACTACGGTCTTACACAGATTCTGTTTAAGAATTTAAGAATAATATAGTCAGTTATGATGCAGCAATATAATATATATACATAATTCTGTCATCAGAAAAAACCGTTAATTTAACATTTGCGCGTGTGGCAACGTGTGTCGTTATTATTCTTGACTTTTCGCCGATTTCCGGTTAATCCCTATCCAGTATCCACTACACAACGCACCAAAAGGTATATTAATATGTACGTTTGTACTGTACTTTTTGACTGATCTTCAACAACTGTGAGTCTGCGAAACTACCACACGCGTCGTTACTCGTCTTATAGGTACGCCTTCTCTTGTGAACCGCTCAGTGAACCCCACACCGAGACCGAGTGAATTTATATTATATTATTATGTACGGTGTAGTGTGTACCCGCGGTGTACGTATTTAGTATTTAGTATTTACTATCTAATATTATAATAAATATTCTCATCGCTCATTAAAATAAAAAAAATTGTTACAGGGGGTGTGGTTAAAAATATTAAACTATTTAAATTAAAATAAATTTCCTAAAAAATATATTCGATATAAAAAAAAACTGTTAAAAAGTTACTTGTTAGTTGTTTTTACCTTGTTGATCATACTTTTTTGTTCATTAATTTAAATATGTGTGATTAACTTATTGCATTTTTATCAATCAGGTCATTGTAAATTTATTAAATAATTATAGTTATAAAGCCTAACCCCCTCCCCATAAACTATAATTCTGCGTACCACCTTGCATCTATTTTTTACGAGATTTTTTATAAGCATTCTCATACTCATTCTTTTCTTTATTTACCTGTGTATTGATTTTAATTTTGATTTTTAGAATTTTTAAATCTCCTTTATAATCTATGGGTTTAGAATGTTTAGATAGTAGGGGGACAGTACTATTATAGTAGATTATGATATTGATATTGATATTAATCACAAATACATTACTGTAATTTAGAGATTATTTTCGAGTATAACTAATAGAACAAAAATAAAAAATAAAAATACATATTTCAATAAAGATTAATTGTTAAGATCATTTTATTATAGTGAAATTAGAAAATAATAATAATATATTATCGTGATAAATGTATCAATAATTTACATATTTAAATGCAATATTGCAATATATTTCATGTATTGCTGTAAATTTATAATATTAGTTTATTCAGTTCTGGTATATGCTTATTTGGTATAATATTGAGCTGGGAACTTACTGAAATTAATCAAAATATTCTTTACCGTAATTGTAACATAATGTACTTTTACTTGAAGTAGGTACCTATCGTTTTTCTGGATTTTATTTTGTTTTTGTAGAATTGCATTTTGAAACCAACTTAGAATAGTATTATGTATTATTGTGTAACATAAATTATAATACAAACGACAACGACCACGATTCCGCGTGCAAGTCAGCGATTGTTATAAAAATAAATCACGTATAAATTCAAATACGGATGAGATCCAGTGCGGTAGGGAGGAAAATGTCACCTGCGGCGGCACTCTCTTAGCTGCGGCGCCGAGCCATGTGTCCTCCGAAGATTGAGTATATATATATATATATGTATTACACATGTAGTATATTTATATATACCCGAAGGAAGTATGATATGTATATGTATATCAATGTTCCACGTGTTACGGGCGCATAATAATATTATAAATTCAGCGACACAGCGCATCGCAAAGTATACAGAGTGATTCTATACGTATGTGAAGTTACTCCTCCTTCCACCTTAAATAATAATTATGGCTGGAAAACATTCAATTGGATTATTGGAAGTTATAAAAAACAAAGAATTCGCTTCCACTCGTATAGTTGATTTTGTGTACAACTTTAGTTAAGAAAGCGATCACTGAACTCATATAAATGAGTACGAATTATATATGAGCATGCGAAGAACGATCCTTAGCGATAGTAACAGAATATGAATTTCGAACGCATGTAAAAAAAAAGAAATGTCTGAGATTTTTCGTCTCTAAATAGGAACTACTTATTTGTGGAGGATTTTTTCGATTTTTCATCAATCTAATAGATAATTTCTACTATTGAAAAAAAAACGATTTGTTGGTTCGTGTTTCCGCTACTGGTTCGCGATAGATGTATAAGAGATCCCTCTATGTATATTATATTACATAATATTATATTAAACATTAAACTAACGTCTATATATACAAAACGTCGGTGAGGCTGCGGCGTTGATGCATCACGATGAAGTATTTGCGGACGGTATATAATATCACGAGTTTCCTGCGATAAGGTCAACGATTTGGAAACCAATCGGTTTCTTATTTTAGTTCACTTAGACAGGTGATCAGCCTGCCAAGCTATAAAAGACACCTGGAACATTTTTTTTCAAGGGGCGCCCCAATCTACAAAATCAATTTTCAAATCGAGTTTTAAAAAAAGCTGCAATGTATATTATCTTCGTTGTTACTTCTCTTGTCTTATCTAAATTTTAGATATTTGGCTTATAAAAAGCTTTATGTTCGATATCACAAATTCTTCAAATTTTAAATAATTTTTGATCTGTAGCTTATTTTATTGTAAATTTGTATGGACCATTTAACATTAAAATACTTATTTTTATGTATTTTTTTAATTTGAACTTGAAACAACCATTTTAATTACATATTATTTTTTAAATACATATTAGTAATTGGTTAAAATTTTTAGTTAAAAACTAGCAGAGTTCAAACAAAGTACAAAGTATATAATATACAAGCTGTTTGGTCTTAGAATTAATTTTTATAATTAAATTTTTTATTTACATAATAGCCTAATAGCCATATCAAGTAATAATTTTTGTTTATCTATTATATGCCTGAGTAATACTTATATGTTTTAATCAGTAAGAGAAAGTGGGTGATAAAATGGTTTATTTTAATATTTGATTGTATATTAATAAATATCAGTACCTATTCTGTTTGTGTCAGCTTTATAAAGTATAAATAACAGATAACCAAGATACACGAGTTGTTGCACGTGTTAGATAATTTTATGTTTGTGTTGCGCACCTCATACATTGAGTAGAATTATTAATTGTACCTGTATTTTATAAATCGATGTTTGGAAAAATAAAATAATAATTTATAAACTTATTTCAAAATAGGATTACTTTTATCATGAATTATGATTACGGATTAATTTCTTCGTATCTGTCGTCTCGCCGAATTTGTAACCTAGCTATACTTAAAAAAATATCAATATTACAATGATCTTTTGATTTCAATCCAATTAAAAATTGTTAACTTGTTTCAAGTGATGAATATGCGTATACACAGTTTCATATATATATATATTGGGATATAATATATTATGTAGCAAATTTTTTTTTTAAATTTTAAAATTTTTTTATAATTATTTTTACTTGCGTAATAATGAATACACAATATTGTCAGAACCTGAATTATGATTTTTAAAGTAAGTACCAACGTATATTTTGGGGGAAGGCTCCTGTGATAAATGGAAGGGTAGGCGGAAAAAAATATGGAAAAATCCTCCAAAAATAATCGTACCCTGGAAAAAATACTTACGGTAATGAAAGTTCATAATATGTGAGTGCCATATAATTTTTCGCGAGCCTTTTTGAACATCTCCATGTTATTTTGGATTATCAACACGTTTTGCAACATACATATTATAACCATTGTAACGTAATTTTTCACCACACTTAATTAGTTTAATAATCTCTATAAGTACAAAAAAAAAAATAATAATTTAAGTTTTACTGTAGCGTAGGATATGTGATACAACATAAACAACCATGTATACACTCATGAAGTAGGTACTGCATATTTTGAAGTACTGAAATATCCATTTGAATGGATAAAATATAGTTTATTTAATTTATGGGTATTGGTTAGTACTTAGTACCAACAATATAAAATAAATAAAATGTCAAAATGCTTATCAATAGTTGGATAATAAAAATGCAATTTATTGACAATAAGTTATGTATCCATTCCACTATTTGTGTCTAAACTATTACATAAGATTAAACTTAACCAACGAAAAAGAAACAAATAAAAACATAAATGAAAATATGTAAAGTTCATGTGTTTAATATTTTTTTTTTGATGGGCCATTTTCGGGATTCAAATAAAAGTTATACTCCACTGCGTATCTAAACAATGGAATTTCGCCCATCATTTGGTCACTGCCCTAAGTTTTATGGCTGATGATGCGAAAATAACTGTTTTGGTTGTCATAGCGTTGAGTATAATATACACAAAACCTCGATACATGATATTATTTTTGTTATTAATTCGATTATCGCAGTTTATAGATGTATGCCTCTGTGTCACTGTAATATTGTCGTTGAAAAAACATATCTGTAAAGGAACGTCTGAATATCAAATAAAATATCAACTACAATTTTTCTTAGTAAATATTATATTTATAGTCAGGGATTCCCCGTACACGGGTTTTTCATGAAAGGGTTATCGGTATTGCAGTGTTGATATAGTATAGAACACGGTACCGGTCCGACCACTTACCGTACCAAATACTTACCATGATGTCCCTGTCCATCACAAAACATGAAATCAGTTGGTTTTAAGATAATATTGTAAATATTGTAAATTTTACAATGTACTTAAAAACATTTTGATAGGAATTTATGGTTTAAAGGACCTTTCTTAATTGTCCACTTACTACTTAGGTATTCACTTAAATCTAGCCCTGCATGTTGTACAGGTACCTGTTGATTGTTGATAATCCGAAATATTATAATATTGTTTTGCTTGAATCTAGTGACTACATCATATTATTTAGACAATCACTGTTGTTTTTGTCATTATCGATCATAATATTAAACCGTCGCTCGCGTTCTAATCATCTTTAAATAATATACGTTTTTGTACAATTATTTATATTACACGACGTGTGTATTATATATTAGATATATAGTATATTAAATAGAACACGGGCACAATTAAATACAGATAACATGATATCTATTATTGGCATTGTCGTTTCTGAGTACTTTTGCATGATGAGAGAGGAGACGGTCGTCAACCGAAGTTTCGATATACTATTATTTAATATCATAGTTTTATTATATATTATAATTATTTTTCCAATTTACAATAATTCGCCAGCGCTCAGCATGGTCGCGGACCCGCGGGGAGTTAACGATGTGTGTGCGTCCAGCAACACGTGGTTCTTACTATAAAATTATAACGATATAAGATTATTAATTTATTATTATAACAAATCTAATATTTTTACACACAGTAAAGATAAAAACAATCGCCGCGCGTATCATCGTTTAACGGTAAATGTTAATATTATTATTATTACAATTTATAATTTATTAAAATGTCACATTACTTTCAATTTTCGATAACCAGATTATTAACGACAATAATATTATACACAATATTATCATGTAATATCATGTGTATGACTTTGGTTATGCTATAATGGGCATTATTTACTAATAATATTATAATCTGCACTCGGCTTGCAGTGCAGCGGAAGATTCTTTCATAGTCGTCGTCGCGCTTTTCGTTCAATTCCGATCTCCACTTGTTGCTTCCCGATCGTTGTTATAACATTATTATTATTATTATCTATCGCATTCGTCGCGTGACTTAATATTTTAATTTTACCCTCAATTAAAATGTTTTACCTGGCCAACTAATGAAAAAAAAAACATTTGCCTTTTTTTCCCTCACAGAAATGCTACACTCTTACGAACACATCGTTGACTCTCAGCAGTCGTCGGTCGGAGACGAGCTTTATAATCTAACGCAATTGGCCGAGGTTAGCATCGTCTACTTCAGACAACATACAGCCACGATCATCGACGGTCCGAATGCTTATGAAAAGGACATTAAGGTAAGCCAAGCACGCCATTATACGTGTATGCTATCTCTAGAAAAGTGTTACTATAATATATGGTAGCATGCCATTTGAGTATTTGACTCATGGACATATTATTGACATAATATCGTATTACTGGCCATAAAGTAATAAATTTATTTTTTACTTATCATAATATTCATTTTATGTGACTACTTTAGCCGTTCAATAGTATAAATTGTCTTTAAATATTTATAAAAGTAAAAAACATTTTAAAATTCGTGCCTATAATAGATTTAATTTTTCCTAACATCGTATTCTGAAACCTAAAAATTAATCAAAATAAATATATTTGAACAATTTTTGATTCAATCACAAGCATTAAAGCAATATACCTACTTAGTTTTGAAATATTGAAATGGTGACACGCGGTTGAATAATAATTATTGTTAATTTTAATCAAAAAATTTAATTATATCAGAATAAAATTAAAGCAACATTTTCTCGTAGTCTGTAGACTGTTTCTATAGCGCCCAGCATTTTCAATTTGTTTTTAAGTATAGGTTATTACCTATGTGTCTTAATAGTTTTCTAATATAATACCAGAGTACCTGTTGATTTGACTATTTAAGTAGGCAGAATATAATATAAGTAGATACCAGCTAGTGTATAAAATAGTTATAATAATAATTGTATGATAGTAAAATCAACACAAAATTGGGGTGTACAGGTTGTATTCTGTTATAGAATATGAAATATACCAATTTTGAGTTACCGTTTAGAAAATCAAAAATTGATTGTAGTAATAACTTGAGGCTGAAGATTTTTTGGAATACGACTGATTTTCTGAATAAATTCTTACTATAATATCCGGTCTTATTTAATTGTAGAAAAACGATGTTGATGATAACCACCATAATACAATAAGTACGGAAAAGACGACGAAGAAAACGAACAACAACAATAAGGAACGTCAGTGTCCGGATTGTGGGAAATGTTATAGTACGTCTAGCAATTTGGCTCGGCACCGACAGACCCACAGGTCTCTGGCCGACATCAAAGCCAGGCACTGTCCCCACTGTGACAAGGTAAGTTCATAATAATATATTCATTTTTCATAAGATGATATAAATCGTTATAATAAGGTTCGGGAGTTCTTACATTTACATATTTTATGGGCTTTTAGATTTTCTAGAAATTAATTTCAAGACTCCACGAAAATATATAAATTTATAGTGCAAATTTCTACTTATTTTGTGATTTTATAGTTTAAAGGATATATTTCTTAATTTTACACATTTTTAAAGCATGTATGATGGTTAATAATAATATAATTTATAAATTTGTTAATTAAAATATTTAATATATTAAATTAGTTTTGGCTGTTTCTCAAAACTTTTAAGAAATCACGGTTTTCACTATTTATATTGTATTGTTTGCTTCTAGTCGGTATAAAAAATAATAATATAGTAAAACCTCATTAATCCGGACAGCTGTTCATAATACATAAATTACGCAAGCTTATGTTAGGTGTGCCTAATTAATACTATAATATGTATGTAATGATTATAATACAATTATGTACTATTTTTTAAGTTTAATATTGTTAGATAGGATAATATGTATTGGATTAAAATTTGCAATTTACGATTTTTGGTTGTTTTGTTTAATTCGGACAACCTAGAGCCCCAATTAGTCTGGATTAATGAGGTTTTACTGTATTTATATTGTATATAGGTACTATATATTATAGATTTTGTGAATAAACTATACAGTGGCGTATAATTGAGATCTACATTTTTTTCGGTGGAGGGGGGGTAGTAGTTTTTAGGGGTTAGTTTAGGTAGTTAGGGGGTGATTTTTAAATTGAGAAATTGGATGAGATGAACCGAACAAAACATTTTGTAAATTTTAAGATTACGTTTCACAAATATAATAAGAAATACCTATTATATTTAGATGCAGTGCCACAGTAATACGTGAAAACGATATTGGTTATACTCAAATATACCTACCAACATAAGATAGATAATGTTTAGTTGTCAGTTGTATTATTTAATATTTATAATCAGAATTATATAAAAAAATTCTACAATGTACCTATTATAAAATGTAAATAGTTTATTTAATTACGATCGACAATATGCTGTTCCTAAGTGAAATACAATTAATTCGAATTGGTATAATATATTTTAGTTTTCATTGACCAAAAACTACATTTCATTTTCTTACTAAGAATTTCGGTAGGGGTTTGTCCTTGTACGCCACTGAGTAAATGTATATTTATAAATATTATAATTATCTAAATTTGTTTTTTATTAATTTTTATTTTATGTTTATAAAATGTTTTAGAACACCTAGTGTTATATTACAAGTATTTATGTTTTACAGTTATTAGTTAATTGTAAATATATAAACAGGGATTAAGAACAATATAATGAGTTTATAACGATATTATTAGTATGATAAAATTTAGTTTATTAATGATGATCTTCATCTTTTTCCCTGAGAATGCCCTGAGAAAGTCAAGACTAGATTTATTCAGTGGTTTTCTTCCTAGGTTGTAAATAACTGGCTCCGTCTGTTTTTTAGCTTGAAATGAAAGTTTTTAAACTGTGTTTTGATCCATTTATGCATATTCTCGATCGATCGTATCATTGTAGATTTAGTGATTTCTCATAAACCACGGGATTTAAATTAAATCTAACCTAGCTAGACACTTTTTCTTAGGTCGGCCTGATATTTTGATGTAAGGATTATCAATGAATATTTTTATTAAATAAAAAAGTAACAGAATATCGTATATTATACATTTATTATACGCATATTAGGTATATACATACATTTATTTTAAATTTTAAAACTAAAAGTACCTGTACCTCCATATAAATGTGTCACATACATGATACACTACACATTCAATACTATAACATTACTGTATAACATTTATTTTTGGAGTAAAGTGGGTAGGCCTGGGTCTACCAGATCTACTCGCTGGCTACGCTACTGGATTTAATGCACATCCTTGAACATTTTTTTTTGAGAGTTTGATCGTCTTTATATTAGCAGTTATGCAGTGGCTCATATTATGGTTTGGCGGCAGGCATAATATACGTATATCATATTAATGGCTTGGTTATAAAGGAATAAGGAGAGATGATTTAATTTAAAGTTAACTATAGGTTAGAGAATTCCTAAGGTTCCCACACACTGCAGCGGTGGCGGTAAAATTGTGTCCGGACTCGATTTTAACGCAACTGCCACCGCTACCGCTGCAGTGAGAGGGCATCTTTATTGACAAACGTCGATTGCTTCCCGTATTTTTCAGTTATAAACTTCTATGAAGTAAATTGCGCCCATTAGAAATAAATGCAATTACATATGCCTCTATGGCACAGAGGATATATATTAACCATAGATACAAATATAAATGCCATAGGTTATATATATATATATTAGCCATAGAGTGTGTGTTGCTTAGGTTTCATGATGGAGATTTTTTTTGGGGGGCTTGGGGTTGTTGAATAGGGTGCATATAACGTTAATTACAAACAACATCATTTTTTATCAATAACAAAACAAAAATTAAAATAAATACAGTTACATAATATTTATAATTTACATGATTTCTATTTTGTTTGTTTTTGTGTAGGTCTACGTATCAATACCAGCCTTTTCAATGCACATGCGAACACATAGTCAGTCGTGCAAGTGTGGTATTTGTGGTAAATGCTTCTCCCGGCCATGGCTGTTGCAAGGGCACATTCGCACCCACACAGGTAAGCAGCATATCAATAATTCACATATAATGTAAAATAATATACTAAATGGAATGGGGTGTAAATAATTTCCTATAGAAAAATTAAATAAAACCAAATGTAATTTTAAAATACAAAAAAATGTAGAAATTTATCTAATTATTTTATTTTATTAAATTAAATTTGTCATAAAATTTATTCAGTATTGAAAGCTTGTAAAGGCAAAAGGGAGATGTTTTTAATCAGATCTATCTCCTCCTTCTTAGTAAATAAATTCCTTTATGTAAAAACTGATTGATAGATTTAGATGTTGTGACTTGCCATTTATGAAACAATAAAATATTTGTGCAGTTTTTATTTGGTAACAAAATATGTTTATAAATGTTTAACTGTAGTCAATTTTATTTTTAAGCAAACTTATGTGACAGGGCAGTCTCACAATTTTAACTATAGACGTATTCAAAATGGTAATATAGTAAAAATGTGCTAATTTCTTTTTCAATTTTTTAGGTGAAAAACCTTACGAGTGTGAAAAATGCCGTAAAGCATTTGCGGATAAGTCAAACTTGCGAGCTCATCTACAAACCCATTCTACAGAAAAACCACACGTCTGTCAAAAATGCAAAAAGGCATTTGCACTCAAATCATATTTGTACAAACATGAGGAATCAGCTTGTGGTAAAATTACATTGTTGAACAACAATAACAACAACGATTAGGAACCCTTTTTTTTTATTAGATTTAAAAATCATAAGTTCTAAACAATTGTGTTTTTTCTGTATATATTTATATTATGAGTTTTTCTTTACTATATATTTCTTCTCAAACTGTTTGAAAATAAGTTTTTTTGGTGACCACTTAACATTTGTGCTAGAAATGTATAATACATGTTTATATTTAAGTACAATTTAAAATACTTGAACAATTTTAACAAATACTACAACAATGAAAGTTTTCTTATTTTAAACACATTCAATTACAAAATAATAGTAATAATAAATAAATAATAAATAATACAAAAATAAGGAAAAAAACAAGCTAATACAATAATTTAATTTTTATAAATAAGATATAAAACATTTTGTTTTACATAACAAATATCTGAGCAATGAATGTTTATGATTTTTAGGTATTTAGAAATGACCAGCAAATTTTATACATATAAAATTAATGTGTTTGGTTTACTTTGTTATTGATTGATTTTTGGATAGTGTAATTTTGAGGTTAAACAGTAAGGTTTTGTATGATTAAAGATAAAAAATAGAATAAATAGCTCAGTTATTATTTATATCTTTTTTTTTATAAATTTGTTTATATGTTTTAATATTTAACAAAAAAAATAGTAATTAGTATATTTTAAGTAAAACTTTAGTATATATATTTATACATATATGTACGATCGGACGAGTGCTACTAGTCACATTTATTAATTTATTTTTGTATGCAACAGTTTGTTGGTTTAAAAATATTTATTAAATTTGTAAATACATACATAGTAATCATATGTATGACTTTTATATTGTAGAAAATATATTTTCAAATTTCAAATTTTTTAAACTTATTTATTTTTTAATGCATTTTACAAAATCTATATTTAATATTATTTATTAATTTTTGTATCACAGATAACAATTTAAACTAGAAAAAGAAATTTGTATTTTTGATGTTGAAAATGTACACAAATGATAAAAATGAATCTAATGATTTTTTTTTAAAATTAATAGACAAGTATTTTTGAAAGGTTTTTTTTATTCAGGTTGTAGAAAATTATAGAAAATTAAATTATTTGTTTTTTTTTTTTGTTTTTTAAAGACAGATTAAAACAAGTATTTCAAACTGATTTATACCTCCTCCAGTAATAAATACATTAAAAATTTATCTAACATTAAACAATACATAATATTATGTTTAATCATTATTCATAGTATGTATTCTTAGTGAACGTTCTTTGCGTTGCCTACGCCACTTGTTTGGTGTTTCTTTGTTGGATGCGTTATCTGCATTTCTGTTTTTAGAAAATTTAATTAGTTTAATGAGAAATTAATAAAAACAGGGAAAAAGTTAAATGAATAAATAAATCTTTGAATAATAAAATAAAATAATTACAAACCGGCAGTATAAAATGATGTTGTCATCAGACAAACTAAATGACCAATTGAACACGCTTGTTTTCCAAGTAATCTCAGTTGAATGACCATGCATATAACCCATTTCTAACTGATCTTCAGGTATATTAAGTTTCTTGGAAATCTAAATGACATACATTTATATTGCAATTTAAAATGCAAAATGCAAAACATATTTAATAATTTAGTTCCTAATGAATACTCACTTCAGTGCCCAGCTGTGTGTTGGGAGATGTTGTGGATGCTATATCAACAACGAATTCCATTTCAGTAATAACACGTGAATTTGTTTCTTCTATGTGATTAACAAACATAAGTCGTTTGGTTTTATTTAATTCCAATTCGGAACGATCTTTAAGATCCAATATGACCATTTCCCATCCCTGGCCGATATCTTCATTCCAAATTTCTTCATTGAAATAGCATCGCATGAGAGAGTCTCTTTTTTTCTTACGCAAACGACACCTACAACATTATAACATGATATACAATTGACAATAAATCTCATACAATTGTCAAATTACTCAAATTATTTACCTGTTTAAAGGTATATCAATATTGTGTGTCTTATTCAATTTAACCAATAATTCTTTTTTGGTTTCTAAAACTGAGGTTCCCTTTTTAATGATCCAATCAAACATTTTCTTAAACAATATCTACAAGCAGTAAAAATAAATAATATATTTATATCTGTTTAATTAGTAGTGTTCCTGTGAATAATTATATACCTGTGTCTGTTCTTGTGGTTCAATCGAATAAATGATACCACGATATTCACCATCGTGTAATGCTTGACCCATTGAAATTTTAATTGTGTCTGAGTAAGCTAAATCTTCTAAAGAACTGCTAGGTAACGCTAATTCCTCTAATTCTGTGTCCGATTTGCATCGATTTAGAATGATATAATCAGATGGTATGTTGATGTATGGCACTAAATGAGTTTTGAGTTCCTTGACAGTCATGCGTTTATCGACATAAGCGTAGAGTTTTTCTAAAATGTTTGTTTTATGTTAATGATTTGGATAGATAACACTAAAAATTTTTTTAATTCAATATTTAAAATATGAATTTTTACATGATTTAAACTTAAAATTTGACAAATGTATAAAAATAGGAGATCACTTAGTTTAAACGAACAAGAGTAATGTATTGGTTGGGTTGGCCTTGGCAAAAATGAATTAATATACTAAAGATAAGCTTTACCAATGCAATTTTATATCACCCATTATTTTTATTGGGATTTGGTTCACTAGAATTGTATAATACAGGAGGCGAGGAATAAGTATACACTTGTCTCGTGTCATCATACACCACTAGTGAGTCGAATTAAAATTAAAATGATAAAAAATAAATTACTATATTGGTGTTGAATATCTAAAGTGAAATTTAAGCTATAGTTATAGGTAAAAAGTAAACATTTTAAGCAAAATATAATGCTTAATAATTAAAATTATATAGGACTGCATTTTAACTCAAAATACATTTATATAGCTTACCATCTTCGTCTTCAGATGTCTTGTCTGATAACTTTGTTGTTTTGAAAAAATATTTTTCATTTGACTGGAATTCGTTATCATCATCGTCATCTTCAGTTCCATCCCAGTTTTCTTCCAATCTGCCTTGATCATAAACCTGAACACATTTTTTAATAATATTTTACTAGTAAAAAAAAAAACATTTGTTAACCTTTATTGGGTCATGTTCAAAAGTAGGAGAATCCATATGATAATCTTCTATAGCATCTCCTTTGATTGTTCTGAGGAAGAAAAAATTTATAAAATAAAATGTTCAAGTCTCAATGAAAAATTATTACCTTTCACTGTCTGTTATACTACTGTCCTCGCTCTGATCTCCACTTCCACTACCAATAGCTACAACACACATGTCCTCAGGATTGGCAATCAAATTATTGTCTTCATTTGGTTGATCACAATCCACTAAAAGACAAAAAATATATTATAATATACAATTTAAAAAAGTAATAATAACAATTTGGTGATGCCTACCTTCCAACACACCTGTTTGCTTATCTAATGGTAGCATAGACACATCGTCATTGTAGCCATTTACATAGTTTTTATTGTATAATGACATCAATTTTTGTAAAGTTTCTGAAAATTTGAAAACAATACTGAAAAATTACTTTTGAAAGCCATTAATCACAATAAAAGAATACTTAACCATGTAATTTATAAATAATTAATATTTATAGTGTGTTTACTCTTAATATATTAAGAACTATATATTTTTAACAAGAGTCAAATAAATTATTAAGTGTTTTAAATGATAATATGTGTAATGACATCTTATACTTGTATATACTTTTTGGTAAAGAAATGCATCAGTATACGAGTATTAGTCATATCACAATATTTTAGATGTAAAAATAATACCTGTATCTTTTGTTGGCATGATGAATTGTAATAGGATTGTATTGTCGTACCGTGTGATAATGTTTTTTATCTTGTGCCCAAATGCTGATTTTTCAATAGCATGACGTTCTATGAACACAAAAACCTGTGTTGGACACACTGAAGTAGTTAAATGGACTTAAAAGCAAAATTGTTTAATGAAACATTTTTTAACAATACATACATAATTAGTATAGATAGATGAACATGGTGCGCTCTCTTCAAGCAATGTTGGTTTTGAACTGCTCTGAATGGCAAAATGCAACACTGATTCTCTAGGAATATCATATTTTGTATACAGAAGATTACTGAGATCTTTTATCTCTTTGTTTTGTTCAATTTCAATTTCCATCGGCTGACTTACATCAATATCTTCTTCATTGTCGTCCAAGTTTATCATGAACAATTTCATTAAGACATCTGATCAACAAACAACACATTAGTACATTTAACACACTATTCTTATTATTATTTTTAAGCAAGTTGTAATTCTTACATCCTGGAGTAGATACAACACTTCTATTGTCTTCTGCGTCAATCATTTGAAGTAGTAACACAAACGTCAATGAATATTTCAAGTTACATACCAGATAATTGTTCTTATCTTCCAAGTTTTCAACAATTTTTTGATCCTGTTTATTGAAAATGACTAAACGACATGGTTTGGTGACTCTGAAATGCTAGAATTTAAAATAATTTCACTTACAATCTATAAATAGTAATTATTATTTAACTTAAACAAATTTATCACTTTTTTACCTCAATAGCCATAGCTTTTAATTGTTCAACAGTAGTTGTCCCACTACAATCAAATTGCCAGCTTCGCACACCACATTCCATAAAATCAGCCAAGTGGACAGGCACCTTGTACATATCTCGTTCTCTTTCTCTCATCTGTCTGTCTTCTTCAGCTTTTCTTTCCAATAAATTATGAAGTTCTTTTAAATGTGGTGGAAATTCTTCTTGAGTCATTGCATTTTTATTTCTTCGGTGATCAATTTGTCTGTACATGAGCATATATGCATTAGTACTAGATGTGTATTGACCTGAATAATATCCTCTAATAGGTCCACCACCAAAACTTCTTTCAATATCATCCATTGTGATCTATTGATATATTTTTAAAAATCAATTCATATTTACATACGTGCAGGAACATTTATTAAGAAAACAAAATTATAAAAATTATTAATTAATTAATATTACACTTACCACCGATACAGATTGATCATTAAAACATAACCACTGATCAGTTTTAAAGTCTTTAATATAAGCATAATAGTGTCCTCCTGACGCACTGCCAGAATGTATCATAATGGCATAAAGTTCATATATATATGGCCCAATCGGTTCATTTTCTGAATTCAGATCTGCTCCACGTTTATCTTCATGTCTGTGCTGACTAAGGTCGATACCTTCATCTTCATCCTGAAAGAATTTAAATTAATTTTTTGTAATTAATTTACTTATTATTAAATTAACATTTTTAAATTACTTGATCAATTTCATCTAATGCAGATGAACTATCTGTGCCAGTATAACTACTGTCATCACATTTGCTACCAGATCCAAATAATTCTTCAGGAAATCCTTCGGATAGTGCTTCCTCTTTATCTAAACCGTTTTTATTATTTGATATAAAACTGTTTAAATTGAGTTTTATAGGAAACACAACTCTAAAAGACAAAAATAAATAGAAAATTTGTATTTATTTTCAACAGTTATTAGAGTTATTTATTACTTGTCATTTAATTTAATGCGGTACATAGTGTTATAATCAAAATCAAAACGCATCAAGTGTAATGTCATAATGTATGGAAATTTGCTGAATTTCAGACCTTTGTGAGCATTACATTTTTTATTACAGCGTTCACAAAAATACTGATTATTTCCATCTAATGTTTCAGGCTGAGTGAATCCTTTTAGTGCTTCTTTCTGAAAAAATTACACATTTAATTCTACTCGAATTTAAAGTAATACTTAAAAGAATATTTATCTTACTATACATCCATAAGCATTAGTGCTTCCAAACGGACGTATAGGTAAAGGTATATCTAAAAATGTATCTTCTCTAGATTTTTCAATTCCACATTCTTGACATTTTACATAATCAATCATTTTGCCTGAAAAAAATTATTAAAACTTAAAATGTATTAATAGTATCTTATATCAATTATGAAAAATAAATTTCCTAGGGATACAAACTCCAGCAAAATACATTAAATGAAAAACTTCATTATAATTTTCTATACATGTTTTTAAGGATATATTCTGTGGAGATTTTTAAAAAAAATATTCTACCTTAGATTTGAATACAATACATTCAAACAATATATATTTATTAAAATTTACCTTGATAAAGTTGGTTTATGAGATCAACATGAGTTGTATTTTTAAATTCTTGTTCGAGAGCATCAAACATGACTCTACAAAGTTCTTGAACATCATGCTGTTGCCATGCTTCACTTGAATCCCAACCAAAACTACGTGTAAGTTCTGTTGTTTCAACACTATGTCGCGGTGAAGTCTTTAAACAGAATATTTTAAGTATTTATAACAATACTCAATGACAAATAATTAATAAAACATTTACTTGTAGGTTTAAGAATAATCTTTGTAGTTGAAATGGAATCGATTTTGACTCATCAATATTTGCATCAAAATCAAATTTCCATTTGTATAGAGCATTTCGAAATTCTGGTGTCATATATAATGCTTGCAATAAACTATTTAGGTAACAGGTCATTGCTTGATTTACTAAACCTCTGTATCCTGTAATAATAATATAACATTTAAAGATTATATTATTTCATACATTTATTTTTAAATCTAGTGTTTAGTTTTCAAATCGGATATCCACCCTATACCTGCATGTTTTGTCTATCTTATATGTGCGAAACATAGTTCAAAATTGTTTTGCGCTGGACAACTTTACTCCCTTGACATTTATATCAATATTAACAAAATTATAAATCTCATTTAAAAAACTTTATATGAATCAGAGAGTTTTAATTTTTTTTATAGTAGTCACCAATAATTTTTAATAATTAAATGAAAAATCTAGTCTTAAAACTAATAATTAAATTGTGCTCATGTTATTAAAAAAATTAAAACGCTATGATACAAGTAAAGTTATTCCCAGTATGATTTATAATTTTAGGAATTTTGATATAAATACTGAGGAAGTAAAGTCGTCTATTGTAAAACAGTTTTTTAACTACGTTATAAGTGTATAAGACAGAGACAACACATGTGGGTATAGCGTCCTCTTAAGAGAATGCCATACCTATGTGTTTTTTTTTTTTTACAAAATATATTTAACATTGCAAATTTGCATTCTGTTGAATTAATTTTGTGATGGTAGCTTTAATATTAGAATTAATTGATCTATGATGAAACTTAAAAGTAAGAACGTTATCTATCACTTATAATTAACTTTTTATAATATTTTATTTTATTAATGAGTAATGAGTGTATATTAAAACAAAACATGGATAATGTTCTAACCTTTAAATTTGATGATAGGTAAATTCAATCTAATATTCAAGTTAACTAAACAAATTAAGTACTGATGAACTTAAGTTTGAAATGTTATACATATAATATATATATATATGTTATATATGTTTGTAAGACATATACAATTCACGAGGGTGTGATAATATCTATTTAATATTAACAAGTTGCTTCAGTTCACTTATTCACACTTTATTGTGACTAATTTTAATTTATTCAAAACAATTAAACAGTCAATTTGTGCCCACAGTAGACTATTACAATACTTTGATTTGTGTATGTTTGATTTTCACAATAAATAACCTGACTGAGTGACTGATAGTAGATCACATATTATAATATACTTTGATACTTTATTTAACTTTAGTAATCTCAGTGCGTTTTCTCACATACTTGTTCTTTTAAAAAATTACCTTTCACACATGATTTAAAATACAATTTTACTTTAAATGTCATTGATCAAAAATAATTAGTGATTATATTCAGACCTGTATATGTTCTTTCAGTTGAACGGTTATACAGCATGCGGGTAGAAGGTAATGCAAGCATTGGCATTGGTGACGTTGGTTCTAATACATTATTTTCAATAACAGATGATGAATCTAGACCATTTCGACGAATTGAAGGATGAATTTTTGAGTATTGACTTTCTATTTTTTGATCTTGAGTAGGGGAACATGATTTTGATGAATTATCATTATCCATATTATCTGATAAAATGCCCAGTGATATTTCAAAACGATTTTTCACTCCTTGACGGTACACAATCCCAATGTCACTCAGCAATCTTGTATCATCTTCTCTTATCATAAGCTAAACATTAATAAAATAAGTTTTCTAATTCATCAAAGCTTAAATATTTTTAAACAATTTAACATACTTTGACCAATTCAGTATTGACATTATAGGAGTTAAAGGTCAAAACAAAATATTCTGTATTCAAATCTTCTGCTTGACATAATTCTAATACACGTTTATACAGTTGACCTGCTGTTTCATTTTGATCTACAGTCAACGGAAACACTTTCATATCCTTAGGTATGCGAACAATACATTCAGCTTGATCGCTTTCTTCAACTTCATTCTCTGTTAGTACAAAACGATTTTGAATACCTTCACCAAACACTACACCGACATCAATCAATAAACGGTCATCATCTGCTTCTAATTTTGGCTGAAAGATAAATAAGTCATTATTTATGAAGAAAAATATAAATTTTATGATAAAGTGATAAATACTTTATCGTTGGTTCCAGAATCCAGTGTAGAATCTGATTTAAATGAACTAAATGTCAAGAAAAAAGAATCAAAATCCAAATTGTAATGTTGTGCAACAGTATTAATAAACTGGCGAACAGTTAGATTCTTATCAACACAGAATTCCAATTTATCATCGTCAGTAGACTTATCGTGAGGGTTTTTGAATTTGCGCACCAGGCATTTTGCCTGATCATCAGTTTCCAAGTCACCAATTATACTCACCATTTTCTAAATTCAATTCAAATTATTTAATTGTTATAAAGTTATTAATGAAGTATTAAGAATTTATAACAATATTAGGAATGTAATAATAGCATATTTCGCAAATCACATTTAATAATAGAGATACTTACGCTATACCATACAACTATGCCAATAACGAATTAAGATGAAAATCTTTAAAGTCACCAAAATGTTTTCTTACATGTTTCTGTAAAAGATCAAAATATAAATTTGATATCAAATTACATAGTATTTCGAAATAATATGTGAGCTACATAACATTGTGCTTCAATTATGATAGCCAACTGCCGCTATACTAAAAAATGCTTCCCACCACTACCACTATTTTTATCTCATTTCTGATTGGTGAAACTATTTAATGTTGAGACTGTAATGAATGACTCATTATTTTAATGGTAAGTTTATACTTTGAAATTGAAAATGAAATAATTGCCTAAATTGTAGAAATTTTTTTTCTTTTTTGTACAATAACATGCAAGTCACTAAATTATACTTGAAAACATTTATATTTTAGATTTTTAATACATTTTAAATAAAAAAAAAAAATTGTTATATTTTACAAGATACAATATACTGTATATTGTATACATATATTCATTAATTTATGACAAACATTTGATAAATCAGTTAATTTTTTTTTTTTTTTTGTTGTTTTAAGTTTTTAAGATCACCAACTATAGTAGACATAAATACAAATTGTTGGGAGCATAGCCTGATTTATTTCTAGTTGTTTGTCACTGTGCCAAATCCTAGAAGCAGCTAGTGACGTATTATAGGGTCAGAAGGAGTGTCAAAATTAGACTGATCTTCCACTACTGCATATTATACATCTGTCTCTCTTTCCCTACAAAAATCCTAATGGAAATTGCACTCTAATGTGAATTTTTATTTTTAGATTTACAATGTTTACATGAAATAAATAAGAAAAATTGTGAAAACTTTAAAATTTATTTATGATTTTACTAAATATGGATATCAGTATGGAATTCAAGGGCAGACAGAAATTTTAGAGAAGGGACAAACTCCATTATTGAATGTTTGTTTTTTGTTGAATTTTATAAATATTTTAGAATATTACTTCATTATTTTTAAAAAAACATAATATAAGAGAATATGTCTCTGTGAGTTTTGTGTTGTGCTAGAAGCACTGATAGTTATTTTATTTAGTGAAATAACTACATTTTTATTTTAAGATTTAAGTATAATTACAATAAATTATAAGGTAACAGGTATACTCAAATTCAGAAATAAAATTTAAAATAATTATAAAAAAAAAATCAAATTGTTTATTATCCCTTTTAATTAGTAGGTAAGAAATCATTTATAGCATTTTGCATTTCTACTCCTTACAAACAATAACAGGTAATATCAACTGATATTTAAAGAATAGAGACAAATAATACCCATACAATTATTTCTGGTACCAGTTTTAATCATTGCCATTGCCCATTGCTACTTATTACTAATGACTATATATGGAATTGTAAATTAGATAGAATAACAACTTTCTTAAACATATATATTACTTAGTTTAATATTTATGTTTCATCTTATTAGGTAACATATTATATTATTATGTACTTACCTATTGTATTTCCATTTAATAATTTTTATTTTTTAATAATACGCACAACACACTGATGGATTGAGTTAAGATACTACTAAGCAAACAAATTGTACATAAAATTCTGAAGTAAGTAGTAAACAAAATTGTTTATTGTTGTATATAAAATTTAAAATGAATTAAAGCATTAGAAATAAATCAGTTGTTTCAACCTTAGATTTTACAAAATTTATTTGGGATGATTCAGATTTCAGATATTATAGGATTACTCTGGACTAAACTTTGGTTTTTACATCTACATGAACATTGTTTATTAAGCAGTTGTAGTCAGTGGTGTGCAAATCGTAATAGAGCTTATGCTTCAAAAAAAAAAAAAATGACCATAATTATGCACAGCTGAGAAAGCCAATGCCAATTTTTTTTTTTTACTTTAATTTTTATGAATAAAAATTATACTTACAAATGGTTAAACGATGAACGCACATTGGTAAGAAATACGTAACAATTCAATTGATCGAAGGATTTATGCTCGTTGAAATCAAAACACAGAATTAAATGAAAATCTTTTTTATATATCAGCAGTCACTGGACCGTTTGGATCAGAAAGACGGGGGAAATTGTCTCATTGAAATGAATGGGAATAGGTACATTATTAAAGTGTTTTCAGTTTTAATTTTTATCAAAATCGTGAATGGCTTATCAACGTAACTATGAGCGGCAGTGACCTTCACACAAATATTGTGGAAGAATGATGACGTTTTGATTGTTCCATGATATCAGTACAGGTATTTTTTTGACGTCAATTTCAATTACGAAAAAATCAATTTTTAAAAGCTTTTTAGTAGGCACTAATTTAATACTTTATACTTTATAGTAGTTCTGCAGGTAGGTTGTAGTCTTGTAGATAGTAGTTATAAAGTAATATATATTATACACTTTAAATGCAAAATCCATGATAAATGCTTACATAGAAGATGATACAGATTTTGTGTTCTCGTAAAATATAAATCAAGTAATTCTATTAAGCATTAATGATTTTTATTTAGTCTTTAAAATATAATATTCAATTTATATTTATTTAGATAATACATTTTATGAATTAATATACCTACTTACATTATATAACAATAATAATAACCCTAAACCATAAAACTAGAAAAAAAATTTCTTTTTTGAACAGTAGATCGAATTAGTAGTATACTAATATATTATTATATTATATTAAGTTTATAGGTAGATATCTACAAATTATACATGTTAGTTCTAATAGGGATTCATACTCTTAAATGAGTCTTACATTATTCAATTAATGCAATTATGGTTAAACCATTTAATATTATGGCATCTTAGTAAATTATATTTATGACAAACTAAAATTAATATAGATAGGTACCAAATAAATTGCTAAATTATATAGACAGGTAATCAATAATTTTAAGAAATATGTTTAGCTGATGTTTGTTTATAATATACACTTGCTAATAGTATGCTGGTACTTAAAGAAGTATTTAGGCAAAAATTTGTAAGCATTATTTTATCTGCTGAATCCATTGATATTGTATATATCCTAGCTGGAAACAGAATATACAAATTATTGATAAAATACAATTTTTAAATTACTGGACAAGAACTAAACATAATATTATGACAGTAAAATATTTAAAATAATATAATTTGAAATATTGCATTTAGGTAAATTGTTTAGACAAAGTAAACATTTTAAAATTTGTTTAAAATCATTCAATTAAGATTATAACTAGAAATGTCAAATGATTAAAATTTTAATTTTTGAAGTTATTGATGATTATACTTGAGATATTAATCTATTTGTTTTGATATGTTTAGAAGATAAAAAATAATATTGTAATAAATTAAAAATAAATCCTTACCTCCATTTGTGTATGCAGAAATGAACCAAGAAGTCAAGCTTATGCTATCAGCATTTTTAAATTTCATTATAGTATACAACTGTAAACATTTACTTGATAATGATATAGGTGTACCGAATGGCTAAAATAATACAAATTAATTATATTCAATAATTTTGAACATAATATTATGTAATAATTAAAATACTGAAAAATTAACATACTACTAAAATAGTAAGTATTGAGGAAGGCAAAAGTTTGCAAACAAATGCTGAGAATATTCCAACATATAGTACACTTAAAATCAAAACCTTGAGATTTAAGCGGTTATTGTAATATAAGACAATACCAATGAGAAGATACTGCTGAAAAAGTATTATTGGATACTCCATGTATGCCATTAGAGAATAATTGTTTGTATAATTGTAACAAGTTGTTGTACTTAAACTGAAAAAGGGGTAACACACAATACAATTACTAATAAAAATTTATTATTAATCTGAGACCAGTATAACTGTATAAGCATGCATTATTAACCTTAAAATAATTAACTAATTTTATAATCCAAAAACTTTTTTTTTAAGTATATCAAATCGTAACAAAAAATATGAGATATTTTATAGAATCTAATGGGTAATGGAATAAACAAATTATAATTTTATACTTAATTTTTTAAAATTGTGATTCAATTTAATCAGCTATTTTTTTGACTATTTTATATAAACATGCAAATGTATAAACTTCTGATTACTAGATTTAAGTAAGTAAATAAAATAAAATATTATAAAGGTTAGTGCAAGTAGACTAAATATTTACCAGACAAATGTTTGATTAGTTTTTTACAAACAACTACTGTATAAAAAAATAATTAACTGGTATACAGTTTTTAGAATGAATAGTATTATTAAATTCTTACTTTTTAGTTGTTAATTTACAAGACTTATACATTTACACAATTATATTTGTGGATCATACAATCCAAATATTAATATATAAATGTAAGTGTTTGTATAATTTTACTTGATTAAATCCAGAAGTAAAGAAGTTAAATTGATACCGCCTGTTTGTTTTTGATTGTAAATCCGAATAATTTGTGGAGCCTTCATAATAACACTCAAAAGAATCGTAGTAATGCTTAATAGGTAAGAAATCATTGTTTAGAGATGGTTTACTTGATAGTTAATACCATGTATATGTATGCGTACAATATTATATATATATATATATTTGGTTTTGATACAATTCCTATCTGAAAATAAAATAACTCAAAATGAATAATTAAAATAATAAAAATTGACTCCATAGAATAATATTGAAGAGTATAACTAAAATACTCTTTATAACAACTGACAGGATTTCAAGATACATAAAATAATTTTCAACATATTTCCTGATATAATAGTTTTTAAATATTTTATTTTAAGGAATTTTACCCTTGAATGAAAATAATTAAAATTCGTCAAATTACAATAAATGTTAACAATTTAAGTTCGAGTTTTGTTCTCTGATTGATTGCGATCTTTTTTCATAGAACGGAGAGAAGAGTTGTTCCTGGAAGTAGTTGATCGACCTTTTCGTTTTCTACTCCACAGTTCATGACAATCTTGCCAAGTAGGTAATGAAATGCAGGTATTGGTGTCTATGTTTGCCAACCAAGAACATGTTAATGCATTCTCAGCAGTGATGCGTTTACTAGGATCCAGAGTTAACATTTTGTCTAATAGATCAAATGCATCATTTCCGATAAAATCATATTGATCACTAAGTTTTCGATTGTGTAGTTTTTTTTGACTTATAAACTTCCAGTATGGTAGTTTTATAACTTCTGGCCAGTTTGCTGGACAAGGACTACCACAAAGTTGAGATATTAATTCTAGTTGATCAAACTCATCTTTGCCATGAAACATATTTTTTTTGATAAAAAGTTCTCCTGTAATGATAAATTAAAGTTTTAATAACTATTATTAGGTACCTCTATATTAAATGTGTAACTCACCTAAGATACATCCACAAGACCAGATATCTACAGATGGGCCATATCTCTCTTCACCCAATAAAAGTTCAGGTGGTCTGTATCGCAAGGTAACTACTTTGTTTGTGTACAAACGAATTTGCTCATTGTCATATAACCGTGCAAGACCTAAATCAGCTAGTTTCAGTTCGCCTTTGTTATTAAGCAGTATATTACTGCATTTTATATCTCTATGAATGAAATTTTGCTTGTGACAATAATTTAAACCCTCAAGTAATTGACGCATAATGATAGCATTATCTCTCACTGAAAAATCTACCATGCCTGATTCTATCAGGCCAGTAAGATCATGATCCATGTACTCGAATACAAGATAAAATGACCCACCACCTTTTTTGAATTCGTATGAATCTTCTTTATCAGTAACCACTTCTCTTAAACTAACTACATTTGGATGATTCAATTGTCTTAAAATTTTTATTTCTCTTATTGCTGTTATTGGAAAACCTTCAGATTCATGTTCTAATCTTACTTTTTTTAATGCTACAAAATTATTGGTTTTTTTTTCTTTGGCTTTGTAAACTTGGCCATATGAACCTTCACCAATTTGTGAAATTATTTCATAAAGGTCCACATTACGTAGACCAGTTCTGGTCACATTAACATCAATGAATGATTTAGAAGAGTTTAAAACAACAGGTCTTTTTGAAATAGGACTTTTTGCTCGTTGTCTAAATGTATGAATTAAATCAGTTAAAATAATATTCTTTGGAAGACAGTCGGACAAGAAAGAATCGTGATTTTCAACTCGTGCTGTGTTCTCTAGACTTCTTGGTTGTCTGATTAATGGTGAATCGCTTGGCAATGGTATATTTTCGATACCATTTTGCGTTTCCATCTGTTTTGAAAAATATATTAGCAACCTGACTTGTTCTATTTGTTAAGGTTTGGCAAAGCAACAATGTTAAGGAACTTTTAAGATTGACGAAATTGTATCGTAGATGATATAGAATGTCTTCCATCGACTTAGTAGTGGACAAGGGACGTTGATTGACTTGAGAATACTTTAATGTAGACAGTTCTACTTTTTGTACCGTAACAAATTCCGATGGCATATCAAATAATTAACATTCATTTGATATGTGGAATCCTGCAAAAATTGTTCACAATATTTTGTTTTTGAATGTCAAGAAAAAATAAAAAAAAAATTCTACCAAGACAAATTTAAAGTGACATTAAGTTGAATACATAAATAATTGGCAAAGACTTGGTACAGGAAATAAAAAAAAAAAATTGTTGAAAGTAATAATTTAAAGATAAACAACTAAATCATTGAAAATTTATATTTAACAAGTACCTAATGTACTTATTTTACTTATAGTAGTTTAATGTTGAATATTATTATTAAAAATTATAAGGTAACACAGTAAAATAGCACATTATTTTGAAACTAATTTATTTTTTATGATTAGTAATTTGACAAACTTAATATTTTCATTCATTTTTCTAACATATAAAATCACATTTTAATGAAATTTGCCTTTTAAAATTCTATTTTCCAAAACAATATTTTTTATTTGAAAATTATTTGTATTTTACAGGTATAAAAATATATTGGTTAAAATGTTTAGAAATAAATGGAAAATGTATTGATACTTGATAGATGGATACATCCATTTTAGCGAAATATAAAAATTACATAGGTAGGTATAACTATTCAAGTACCTATAACTGAAAATATTTCAACAGAACTGCTCCTAATAAAAAAAATTACCAGTGTCTATACCTTAAATATTAAAATAAACATTAAAGAATAATTGAATATGTTATTGCAAAAAAAAAATTCAACTCAAATATAAGAAATGGTATTCAATTCTACATAGGTAGTAGACAGTATGATGATTATTTGCACAAAACAAATGATAAACGTCACTTATAGAGAAATACAGGAAATATAGGAAAATATTTTTGTTGAATACCTTAGTCAGTTACCAATTAAATAATTGCAACATATGTGCTTTTAAAAAAAGAAGATAACTTAAAAATGGAAATCATTAATTAATGAAAGTGTTTTTACTTACTCGGTAATAACGAGATAACAAATATAAGCAATATACGACCACGACGACCAGACAATTTTCAACACCGTATACACCACAGTAGAATCGTGGTGAAATATTTAACTCTTGAACGTTGACCAGAGGGTATAATATGTATATGTAAATAAAAATAATATTATTTTTGACAAGATATGAAAAATGGTAAAGTTGTAATGAATAAACTATATAATAAAAGTTTATAACAGAAAAGTCGTGGATAAGTACAAAAAAAAAAATAAGTGATCTGGAAAATTCCGAAATTGATAACAGAGTATTCACCGTACCACCGCACGGTATCAGTTGTATTCACTCACGGATTAAACAGGCAACGGGGAGGGGAATTGTAGACATAAAAATATACTTATATCTCTTAGTGTAGGGGAAGTGGGGGGTCCGTAGAGGAAGCCATCATAACCAAAGAATATGATCTATATCTATATAGTATGATTATAACCCGTCAATAACGGAACCATTTTTATTACACGTTGAACATCTGAAATTTACTTCCGACCTGTTTTGAAAATCGATTTTAATAAAACTCAATATGAATTTTACGTTTTTAATAATTTATTGTCATTATAATATACTCGTATGTCACAGGCTTACAGTACATTTAGACACGACGATTCTTGTTCAGTGACAAATATCAACGATTTGCCCTATGTTTTCTTAATTTTTTCGTTGGTAATTGAATAATTGATACAACATACATTATATAAATAATAATATGGAATAAGTAAAATAGGTACTTAATTTTGAATTTCCAAGTATTCCAATTAGGCTGACAAATGCGATTTTTTTTCGTTAAACTTTTCGCCCACGTTACTGGTCACACTGCTGCTGAATTTAACAAATTGTATTTAGCATGGAGAACATTTTATGGTTGAAACCACGGTATACTGGTATAGAAGATCATGATAGTCATGAAAAATTGAAAATAGATTTTGTCATGATGATAGTGACATACTGACATACCCAATAATTTTTATTATTATGTCTATGACAACAAAACATTAATCTTTTATTCAAGTCTCAAATGGACAGTTAGGTCTCAAATGGACGGAACATGTACGAGTACTATGTAGTACTATAGTAGCATTGTAGTTAGTAGTTACCACGAATTAAGATATATATTAAGATATACTTAATATATATCTTAATTCGTGGTAGTTACTAGTTACCCATGTGTGATGTTGACAATATTATGCTGCGTACCACGAAACACCTAAGCAGTCTTAATATAAAACGGTTTTCTGTTAATATATTAATTGATTTGAATTAATTAATATTATCATTTTAATAAAAGTATACTATTAATATTTTTATTAATTTAGGTACCATTTGAAAGACACGAATGGTACGTGAATACCATCTTGTGATATAGTTGACATTTGTTTAATACCTAGCTAAAAGAATTTTTAGAAGTTGTGAGAATATTTTTAAAAATGATTTATACGCTAAAATAAAAAGACAATTATACAAAAGTACTAAAATAACTTTTCATGATCATTGCCACGGTCTTAGATTAATCATTGCTTAAGTCAAAATCTCTAATCTAACCATAGAGACCAATTAATTCCTAGCACTTATTATTTATATATATTCGAATATCAGATTACATCATGCAGCTAAAGAATTTAATCATAAAAAAATTAAATTAAGGCAAAAATTAACAAAATTAATTTTTTTCCGCAACGAATAATAGTCAATAGTCATTAACTATTTATTTATTTGTAATACTGATATACTTAATCAACACAATAATACATTTTTTAATTGAGTTATTTCAAATTGTTATTATTATTATTATATATTTACTGAATATTATAACTTTTGACAAAAAGTTTCATATACATTTCAAATTTTAAATATATTATATTATAATATTATTTTAACTTTTTAATGTACAAATATAATATTATATGCTAGCCTCTAGGCCCATTATGATATTTAATTACCTATCTTTTTGTGTTTACGACTTGACTACTTGAATAAACTCTTAAATCTGTAATTATAAAATTTTGTTTACTCATTTCCATACCACTTAGTATTCACTATTCAGTATTCGTTAACGGTATGCAGTACTGTAGAAGGTGCTGAATAGTATATACTAATAACTAATATTATCTAGGCTCTCTAGTATATTATACTTTATAGGCAGTCGCAGTCCGCACTCCACAGTAGCTGTTTTTCGCGGGCCAATATTATCACAATTGTTATTGTGTAGAAATTAAAAAAAATAATTTTGTTTCGACAAATGGGGATCACTGCAACACAACTTCTCATGGCCGTACCATAACCAGTTGTAACCACCATCAAGATCTATTAAGAATAGATCAAATATATAGATCGAAATAATATATCAAATATATAGATCTTGAATAACACACTAGGCCGGAAGGATATGGATATAAATATATAATATTGTTCAGTCTATAATCTGTGCTACAATTAGTATAAGGACGTCTATGGTCTGTGATTGGAACACTGGTTGCCTGTCTGCGCGGGAGATAAAAATATATAAACACCTAATAATGATAATTGATAAGGTTCGTGATGATGAACTGTTGATAACAATTGCAAAATAGTAAATAAGTAAATCCTAAGTCTTTATGACTAAAATGAAATTAAAAACGAACTCAAAAGCTTGGTACGATTAATAATAATTTATTATATTTCACTGAACTATGGATTCGAATTCACAATCAAGCAGGTAACGACATAATATTTCTATTGTCAATATGCTTTTGAATTATACTGTGTTGTATAAATAATTACTAAACGTACATTTTGCAAAATGGTTAGACCATAAGTTCATGACCATTTAATCATTATAACTTCTGCTTTGTAATTTTTCATTTATTTTCACTTTTAAAATAATTCTACATAATGTAATAAATATTTTCTTAATTTCAAGAAAGCATATTATATAATAAATTAAAATAAAAGTTTGTGTTCATATTATAAGTAAAAAAGACCAAACATTTTAAGAATGTTTTTAATTTTTAATTTCTAAAAATATATTAAGAGGACACTACACTTGCGTGTGCCTCAATTTTACAAATGTAGGTATATCATAGTAAACTTTATGATAATCATAATTCATTATACTTTGTTTTTAAAATTAGAGTGAACTAACTTATTATTAAAACAATTTGAAGGTATTATTATTTACAGTATTTTAGAGAGATTTTAATGATGATTGAATAATAAAGCAAATTATGAACATTTTATAACTAGATTTTCTAATGATTTTAATTTACTTAAAAGTTCACATGAGCTCTGAATAATAATCCTATTTTTACATTATATAATAAGTTTATTTACTTTAATATTAAAAACAATAGAGTAAAATTGATTATTGTGAACATATAATAATTGTACGTGTTATACCTACATTTGTAAGATGGAGATAACACATATATCGTTGTAGAGTTCTCTTAAACTGCAGATAGGTATTATGTTTATATAAGTAATATTTCATATTTTATAATTATAATTATAATATAATATTATATTGTTTTGCTAATGTATTTTCTAAATATTTTAACCGTGTAGGGTTATTGAAGGAGATAAAACTCGAGAGGATAAACTGCATGCTAGAAAAATGTAAAAATTAATAATTTTCTTTTGCTATTATTAACAACTACTATACTCTGTTAAAAATAAGAAACTTAGTCTGCAGTGACCAGTATTTATTGCTGATAGTTAGATAATATCTGGTTGTTCACCCTATTAAGTCAATCATTTATTTGCCTGCCTTGTAGTTAGTCATAACTGTGCATTATTTGACCGTTGACAAAGTTTTTATTTTAAACAGAGTATAGTATAGTATTTATTTAGTTTTGTTTTATTAATCAAACTGTATAAATCCTTTTAGTAATGGAGCTACTGATGATGATGACGTTGCTCTAGATCATACATTAACAATAAAACCACCACAAGCTAGAGTTCACAAGTCAAGGCATAAAGTAACAAGTCATCATAAACACTCAAAAGTAATTATATTTTATTTTGTAACATGTGGTTGATGAAACTTTATTTAAATTTAATTTATTTAAATACTCAGGATCCAACAAAAAAACATCATTCCAGGCATCTTGAAAAACGAAAACACAGACATAATCGGTAATACTTTTATATTATAATTATTATCTTTATAGACTTAGCATAATAATGAATATTAGTTATATTATGAGGTTTTTTGTATAATGTAAAATTGTAAAATTCCTTTTTTTTTTTTTATTCAAATAGATACAAATGTACAATCTGTATAAAAAATAATACAATAAGTAATTGTGTTGACTATTTATTTTTAATGATGCTGGACAGTTTGAGGGAAGGGAGCGTCCATTGACACTACTTCCAGTAAAATACCTATAGAACAAATATTGCCTAATTTTATTTGATCATACAAAAGCACTGTCATTTGTATGATATGTCAATAAAAATGTAGTTGGGTTTTCTGTTTTTAATTCATGATTGTAACAAAAAAATAAATGAAATAATGTGAATAATATTAAGTTTTAATAGTCTTTATCTATTTTCAAACTACTTGCCACCTTAGATGCTGACTCATGTCTGAGGCCATTATTAATTAATTAATTTTTACAGCGAAGAAGAATTCGCCTTGAGAAACAAAAGGTCAAAAAAGGATGATGATTATTATAAAGTAGAATCGAGAGGTGAAAATGGTGACTGGGATCGTTATAAGAAAAGGAGTAGTTATGGTCACGATAAACACTCAAAACACGAAAAACCGCATCGAGATGAAATGCTTAAGGTATTTTAGAGTACATAACTGTTCACACAAACAAATTGTTAAAAAATAATACAATGTAATTTATTTTTAAATGACATTCATTATTTAAAAACTAAATGTCCTTATGAATATTTTAGTCATTATAAAACATAACTTTTTTATTAGTTAAGATGAGTGAAGTTGCAAATCAACATTTTTAGGAGAGATATTACATACATGCAACTATAGGTTTCCCCACTGATTTTCTAAAGATTAAACAGATTTAATTTTTAAATACTTGTTTAAAAATTGATTTTTAAAATGAATAATTCTCAAAAAATATCCTGCTCTAGAATATGAAATTAAAATTAAATTATATTGTCTTCAAAAAGTAAATCACTTGAAAAATAATAATAATAAAAAATAATATAAAAACTTTTGTAATTACTTAAAACTTTATTAAATAAAATAAATTTCAAAAAGTCAATAAAATAGTACACACACACACACACACATATTTATTTATTTGTAAAAACATTTATTTTTAAAGGAAAATGATTTGAGAAATCTCTTACAAAAAAAAAAATTGGAAAAAGAAGAACGGTATCGTACTACAGATTACAAACATAAAAAAAAAGAAGTTGCTGATACTGATTCTAGAGACTCCAATGCAAAATTAAAAAAACGAGAAGATGAAGAGGAAAGAGATAATCGTAGATCTCACCGAGAAAGAGATCAATATATTGAACAATACTACAAGACATTGGATAGACCTCGTAAGTTTTAATTATTTATTTTTATTATTATACATAATGAATATTATATAATATTATATTTAAAATATATTATTGGAAATTAATTTTTTTTTTTATTAATTTATTTAAGAAATAACCATGGAACAAGGTAGACATATATTTATATTTATATATTTTTTTACACTTAAATTTTTTATTTTTCAATATAGCATTTTTTTACTTAATTTTTGTATGAAATAATGGAATATTATTATTTGTTATTTAAAGTATACAAATTTTGTTTAAGGGCCGGATATGGTGCCTGACTTAGTAGTGTTATCAAATGATTCATCTTCATCTGGTTCTGAAAATGAAAATGAGGAACATGAAGATGATAATAAAGTTAAGACTGAAGAAAACTCTTTAACTCCACCATTGAATCAAGATAAATCAGAAGGAGAAGCATCTGAAGAATCAGCTCAAGATTCTGGTGATGACACTGACAGTTCTGGTTCATCAACTTCATCCTCTAAAAGTTCTCAATCGAGTGGTATGTACAATTAAGTTATCTAGTAAAATATCTTTTATTTTTATTTATAACTCCTAGTTGTATAATTTTTTTATGTGTGTACAATTATGTTATTTGCTCATATTTCATTATATTTACATCTAAATTAGAATAGAATTAACATTTGATATTTGGTTCTTTAATTATGTATTGAAAGAAAATAATTTATGTATAAGCAAGTTTATTATTTTTATATTGTCTTTGTTAAATTTATCTAATCCAAAACTCATTGCTAAGTATAACGTCTTATTATTTTTTTTATTTTTTCAGAAAAGTCCAGTAGCAGTAACTCAGTGAAAGAAGAATCAAAATCACCAGAAGTAGATACTGAAATTCAAATGGATATAACATTAGAAAAAAACTCATCCCCACCTTTGTTACCCAAAGAATATCTACCAGCTCTACAAGGATGTAGAAGTGTAGAAGAATTTCAATGTTTAAATAGGTGAATAATTAATGGTAGTGCTTGGTGTGATTTAAACCTTAGATCATATACAATGAATTGAGTCATAAAATAGAAGTGTGTGCTACGTTGATGATGAATCTCTTGTGGTGGATTTCTATTGCACATATGTATATTCTGTACTTACCACAGTTATACTGTAATACATTTTCACCTGTTTATTTAGTTACTTATCATATTATATACTTATTTGTATTAATTTTTAGACCATAGTAAATTATTGTTCAATACTACAATCCAAGTTTGCATAATGACATTGGCTTCAAATATTTAGATGGTAGTTCTATTCATTGTATAATAATTTATTGGTCCAAATATATGATTCGATTTTACACTACTTATGATTATATTAAATAATCTGTGGTGTATTTTGCTATACTAGTGCCACTCTAAGAACGCTACTTGTTTGCGCATCCAAATAGGTGGGCGGTGGCGACGGTGTCGGTGGCCAGCGTTCAGGAAAGTTTAGTGGTGGGAATACACGAGATCGGATGAATTTTGGTTGCCACCCAGTAGCGTTCTTACGATGGCTATACTATACTATTCCCATCTCTGGCTACCATTCTTAGTTTAATGGTTGTCAAAATTCAAACATCTGTTTGAATCCTTATTGTTTCATCTGATTAATTTGTTTTTAATATTTAGAATTGAAGAAGGGACATATGGTGTGGTTTACCGAGCTAAAGAGAAGCAAACTGATGAAATTGTGGCCTTGAAACGATTGAAAATGGAAAAAGAAAAAGAAGGATTTCCGATCACATCACTGAGAGAAATCAGCACACTTTTAAAATCACAACACCCAAATATTGTGACTGTGAGAGAAATTGTTGTTGGTAGTAACATGGATAAAATTTTTATAGTAATGGATTACGTTGAACATGACATGAAATCATTAATGGAAACAATGAGGCAAAAAAAACAATCATTTACAGCTGGTAGGTCATTATAATATCTTCTTTTTATATCAATAAAAATATAGTTGTATTCAATATTTACATTATTTGGTTTTTAGCTGAAGTAAAATGTTTAATGCAACAACTTTTAATGGCTGTTGATCACTTACACGATAATTGGATTTTACATAGAGATTTGAAGACATCTAATTTGCTTTTAAGTCATAAAGGTGTATTGAAAGTTGGGGATTTTGGTTTAGCTCGAGAATATGGTTCTCCATTAAAAGCTTATACACCAGTTGTTGTCACATTGTGGTATCGTTCACCAGAACTTTTGTTGGGTGCTAAGGTTAGTAAAATCACGGTTTTAATTTTTATGTAATGTGTATAGCATATCCATTTATAAGTTATTAAATTTATTTTCCAGGAATATTCTACGCCGATTGATATTTGGTCGGTTGGATGCATTTTTGCAGAGTTTCTTTTAATGGAACCACTGTTCACTGGTAAATCAGAGTATGACCAGCTGAAAAAAATTTTTACTACATTTGGTACACCCAATGAAAAAGTGTGGCCTGGATATTCAAGTTTGTCGTTAGTTACAAAAGCTTCTATGCCTGATTGTCCTCCTGCTAATTTCAAAGGAAGGTTTACTAAAGAAGGTATTCTAACAGATATTGGCTATGATTTACTGAGAAAGTGAGTTTAATTTTAATTTTTTTAAATTTTAACATTGATTGTGATTACTTTTTTCTTTACTTACATTGTCCTTTTTTCCTCATTAGAATGCTTACTTATAACCCGAGTGCTCGTGTCACGGCTGAAGATGCGCTTCAACAGAAATACTTTTCTGAATTGCCATTAGCTATAGACCCAGCAATGTTCCCGACATGGCCAGCCAAGAGCGAAGGGGGTGCAAGAAAAGTAGCAGCAGCCAGTCCAAAACCACCGTCTGGAGGTAGGGATTATAAACAACTTAAAGAAGATGAAGGATTTCATATAAATAATTTGGCAAGAGCTACTGCAGTACCAGCTTTTAGTCTTAAATTTTAATACATTTATCCGAATATTCCGATTTGTAAATAATGAACGACTATTGCTTTACATTTTTTTTTTTTTTAAATAAAATTTATTACTTACATACATTTTTTGAATTATTGTCCTGAGATTTTGACTTTAATCTTGTGAAAATGTTACTATACTCAATACTCATGTTAGCATTATGATTTTATAATTTTCTTCTATGTTTCCACGAACTGGGTAAAAATTCATTGAATTAGAGTTATATTTACAGCACATTTATTTTGAAAAAAAAATGTAATTTAAAAAAATAATACAATCGATTGAGTTTTGACCAAACTTCAAGGAAGGGGGGTAAACAAATTTAGTAACTATCCAGATAATACGAGTATTATATAATTTGCTAAACTATAAATAAAAAAAATTGTTTTTATCCTTTTGCTGTTGACTATCTAAGCAAACTTTATTTTATTCTTTTAATATTTTAAAACTTGACAAGCATACCTATCATGTATTAATCATACATTTTTTTTATTTCTATTTATGAACATGTACCATATCCGTAAAAATATGAAATGATCATTTCAGTCATCGCCTGTTACTGTCAATTTTTTAAAAATAGGTTTGATTTCCATTTTCGCCAATCTACTTGGAAAATTAATTTAATATATCTCATATTTTTGAAAAAAATTAAAATTTTAAGGGTTCATAAGTCATAACTCATAATACATACACATTACACTTATTATTATATAATATAATGTACCTATGTATAACTTAAGTATGAAATTATTGTATATAAATCGATAAGATTGAAACTACTGTACCTATGTCTGTATAGACAAAACATTTTCTACACATACAATGGAATGTTAAACGGCATACAGACGTTTTTGTGAATAATATTATGTTGTTTAATTTATCTACCATCAGTACTATGGAATTCATAAAAAATAAAAGTGGTAAAAATTTTTTAGTTATATTTATAGAAACTGACAAAATATTATGTATTTATGAATAAGTGACTTTTTACATTAATTGATAGTTATTATTATTATTATTAATTTTTTTTTTTATAGTTGTTGGTATTAAATATAAAGTATGGTTATATTATTTTTATTAGTTATACAGATAATATTCCGAAAATATTGATTATATTATTATAATAATTTTATCATAGTAGGTAAATTCGTGGAAACAGTCATTTCAAATTTTGGCGAAAATGGGTAATTCCTCTATTTACATATTAATATATTATGAATTTGTAATTATTCATAGGTATATGATATTAAACGGAAATCGGGAAATATTACCTAATCTAATACTATGCACATTGTATTTGTGCATACCCAATAAGAATTATTGTTAATTTTGACTGTTTCATAACACAGTCACGAACCGTTTGAATTTTGGATTACCTATGTATTTATAAGTACATCGTTTGTGCGTCTTCTGTTCATTTTGCATCAAATTATTTTACTCATAATTATTATCCTTAGTTGTTAACAAACATTCAACACTCTTAAAATTAAATGTTCAAATAAAATTGTATTTGAATCTATTTTTGTTCAAAAATTAACCTTAGGAAGTAGGCAGCGGTGAAGGGATTTTAGGATTTTATTATGACAATCTTAAATTATTTAAATGATTTACTCCAAATTCTAGTTTTTATTATATATATATATGTATATAATATAATATAATATATATATATAATCACATTGTTTAGTTATATACCTTCAGAATGGATAAATTATTATATACAATCAATATTTATTTTATAATTTTTTTTTTTGTTTCTGTATAATAATCATTATATTATTGTTCCTAAAAAGTTTATCTATAAAAAAGTGACACTTATATATTGTAGCCTAAACGGCTAAAACAATTGAGCACAGAATACTCAAACTGGTAATCTTAAATTTACAACATTATCATATAATATAATATAATATTACTAACATATAATACAACATAATCAATTGATGTATAATATTATTATCGGTATTATATTTACAAGTAGACGACGTAATGACCTTAAAAACTACTATACGCGAGTCCTGTCTCACATATTCAAAAATCAAAATAATATATAAAAAAAAAAAAAATACACAATAATATATTATATTTATAATGAACAATAGAACTTTTTTATTTTTTTTTTTTTTTACACATTATCTACAAAACATTTAAATTTATAATATTAGATATTACTTGCAGTTATTTCGTTTTTGGTAGATTGATAAAAAAAAATCAAACCATATAATTATATATCAATATCCGGTACACCTGAGTCTATTATATTATATTATTAGGATATACGTATTTACATTTTATAATTTATTATTAATTATTATATAACCATAAATGACAGAGGAAAAAAATGAATATTGGACGTTACAATGACAATTCGTTTTTTTGGTCGCCAGAATATTTTTATCCGTCGTATTTTTTATATACCTATATATATTTATTTTATACTATAATATTATATTATACTTATATCTATTAATAATTATAATAATTTTTCTGGGTTTGCATAATAATACTAATAATATAATAGTAACAATAATACTATGATACCGAGAAGTTCATCGTCGTTATATTATTATGTATACGTATATATAGGTATTTTGAAAAAAAACCATGTCGGTGGGTAAGTGGGTTGTTTGAAATGTCAGTGTGGGTGGTATATAATATTATAATACTGTCATGAGGTGGTCACTGGAAAATGTCGCGGCCGGAAGCGTCGTCGGCAAGTATGGGACGGTACCTACGTTTGCAGTGAAGTACCCGAAGGATTTGAATATTATAAAGTTGTTGTCTGTAGTGTAGTAAAACTATTCGGGCTATGGGTGAAACTTCAAAACTGGTGACTGGTGAGATAAAGCCGTAAAGGCCATTGGGACATTTCTCTCTACCTACGTGAAAATATACAGTAATGTTTAATACTATAATGTAAAATTTTACATTAAATTGCTTTAATTATCGTCGTAACTATATAATACAATTTTATAGGTTGGCAGGTAATTGCTAGTTGATAAAACGCAACACTATTGCATACCAACAAATATAGATTTTGTCGGTGCAGATGGGCTATGAAAAAGATTCTGCTAGAGATAATTATTTTAACTGTCCTCAAATTGTTTTCGTCCTGTGCTTTTATAAGGGAAAAACGCATGCTTATTTTGAAGTTTCTCTGAAATTAATAATTACTGAACAAAATAACTCATATTTTGCGTATAATAAAATCATTATAAAATATTAAATTAAAAAAAAAAATGTATCAAATTTTTTATAATTTTTTTTTAAATCTAATAAACCACTTTTTTTTCTTCTTTTTTTGGTGTTCTATTGTTTTATATTTTCAACTATAACATAATTTTGGTGCACAATCGCAGTACGTTTTTTTAGGAAAAAGGATAAAAAGTTTGCAATCATGCTGCTTCGGATAAATAAAGGGCGTTTAAATAAAGGTCTGCGAGACTTGAACGGAACCGACCGCGTCGAAATGAGATTCGAATGGCAGACGATAATAAAATTGAAACCCTTTGGCAGCCCATGGAGGTAGGTAAATAGGTATAGGTAAACATTGCGGTACCTATACATTAATCATACTTACCCGTTTATGTATGGTAGCTATTATTTCGTTGTCTGAGCAGTTGTCTAGAGACTATATTATAATAATAACGTATCAAGTCTATACTATTTTTAATAGACGGTGTTAGTGCTACCCCCAATATGTACGTCTCGCCAAATTACTATGGGTCTATATGATTGCGGGCCGTATAATAAATCTATATTGTTTATATCGTAATAATAATAATAATTTAAATACCCTGCACACGTCTACGAGTAAAAATAAAAAAAAAATGTTAATAAAACATTAATAATAGTTAATAAATAATAAATAATAAATATAATAATATAATAATAATATATACTAATATTTAACTCACAATATGACCAATATAATGTACAAAGTATATAAATGGTATGTATGTGTAGAAATAACGTCGCACAATATTAAAATATACCAGACTAATAATAATAATAATAATAATAATAATATTAATATATTTAAAACAATTTGAATTTAATCGAATCATCGTTGTACACATTTCGAGAGTAAAACAAATGGGGTTTTAAGAGATAAAACCATAACAATATTATATAACACGACGGTGGTGGAGGCAAATATAAGAGCAATAACAATATAATATAATATACATTTTATTGTGACTGTCGTTTTACGTATACAATAAAAATTATTAATCAAGTCATAAGTGCACGCCACTAGTTCGCCTGGATATTATCTACGAATTTTTGAAACGTGGACAAAATACTGCACACATGCGAAAATGTACGCACACTTGTTTTTGATTTAAAGGGATATTAACGTAGGTCCTTTGTTAAAATTATATTATTATCGTGTAGAGTATACTTAACGGGTCAGTTGTTTTATGGTCATTGGTCATAAAAAATGAAATCTAAACATCTTATAGACATTTGAGTTTCTTTCTTCGAAAAAATATTTCCCGCTGGTACCGACACTACACACATCATATACGCAAGGGTATTATAATAGCTACAAGTAGGTTATAACCTCGATAAGTCGACTGTATATATATGAGATTCAAACGAAACATATTTTTAATTTTTGCTTCTTCTAAAAATCCACTAAAACATATAATAATAATAATAATAATATATAATATAATAATTAGAATATATACCTATAGATGATTTTCGACAGTGAATTTTATCATAGTATTAATAACGGACAATAATAGCATTACAGGTAGGTATGTAACCGCACACAATTATTTTTTTAATTAAGGGCAAAATCACGAATACAATATGATGTCTTTATATTATGTGTATAATATATAGAGATAATAATAATAATAATAATAATAATAATAATAGTTAACTCAAATTTAGAATTGATTTTTTTCCACTTAAAATATAGGCGTACACATATTTAACGCGTATGTACGTATAAACACTAGGTATACAACAATAACAACAACAACATCAATAACAATAAAAGCAACAACAACAACAATAATAACAAGAACGACAACGACAATGAATAAAAAAAAAAATTGAGAATTTAAAACGACTTGTCCATTTTATATTATTGTTAAAGATGAGGATCGTTGCAACTTTATCGTTGTCTTTATATATTTTACCTTTGGGCGTTCGTACATTAGTTTGTTATTATTTAGAATATCGATATTTTAGCATATTAATATACACGTGGATATAATATTGTACATAAATCATTACGTCTGAACCGCCGGTCAGAAATTGTAGTAGATCGACTAGATCGTTTTCCCATGTTATTTGGCCGTTGTGTCTCTGCGTCCAATACCTATACACATATGAAGAATCGAAAATCTGTCTCTAAAGATTCCCCCTAAACTGCATTTGGATGTCTAATAAGTTGCAGAGAGGGCTTGTAATTATTTTTGCTTATATATGCAAGGTTAAAAATGTTGCTGTCTTTTTTAAATATATAAATAATTGATCATAATATTTCAAAATAAACGACCTCCTGAAAATAAAGTATACGCCCTAAAATCTAGTTGTAGGTGTGATTTTATCCTGTTCATCCCCCTTTAACTGTATTTCCTCACTTGCGATTCCTTTAAGTCATAAAAGTAACCATGTATAGATCTTTGTGTTGGGGGGAGGGGATGGGAAAATGTTCTTTCCTTTTCTGTTAATAATTTTTAATGTTTTTTTACTTTGGAGAAATTAAATTTGTTAAGTAACAAAGTCATTTTTTATAAAATAAACATTCACTTAATATTTTTGATGATAAATACCTCATACACATATAAGATAATGATATATGCACTTTAGTGGTGGATTGAACGCATTAGGAATATGTAGTCATAATTACGCACTTATGCTGGAAAAACTGTATTATACGATTTAACAGAAATGTAAAAATGACGTATATTTTCGATGTATATATTCATAATAAAGTTTATCAATTAAACGAATTCAATTGAGGTACCTATAGTATAGTAAATTGGAAATAATTGTTCTTCATGATACGAGTACGATGATTTAGTTTAATTTCAATTGTTTTTGAATTTTTTCGGCTTATGTTTTGTGGTGAGACTATTAAACTATATTATAGTTTATAATAAAACAATACAATTTACATTTATAGTAAAATTTAATAGAGCAAAAAAAAACAATATCGATATATTTGTATTTTTCAATAACACATTATTATATCGTAATAATATAACTATTATATAATAATAAGTCATATTATTATTATTAAAGTTGTACAACATAATTAAAAAAAAAACACTTTGGCAGTTGTGATCTCGAATTTGACCTATGTATGCGCATTTTTAACGAATGCGTTCATATTAAATATACACTACGGAAAACACTTTATACAAGATTATTTTAATATAGGTAATATTTAGATACACATGTAGAAGACAATTTTCGTTATACCACACTAGACATAGATAGATATTCTTATACGATTTATAGTAATATTAGTTATATATTTAAAAGTAACCCTGGTAAAATATGTACACGAAAACAAAATTCAATAACAACGATATAGGTACATATAATATATTTTAATATTATATACTTGTATATTGCACCAAGAACTTTAAAACGTAATAATAACAATCATAATTGGTGTATTATAATAATTATTATTTTATATATGAAATTCATAGGCAATTTAAGTGTTTAAAAATATTGTATTCGTAGGTATACACAGTACACACTAGAATGATGTACAATGCAGAGTATTGATCGACGAATGATATTTAGTACGTAGTAAAATATCGCGTGCGTGATGCGTGCCCGACGACGGATGTATATTATAATAATATGGTACGCGAAAATTACATTTTTCGATGGCTTCGCGCCCTATTCACGTAGTACATAGACGATTACGAGACCAGCTTATGACCGCAATAAAAAGAAAAAACTCGGAAAAATCCCGGATGTTGTTTTTATAAATATTATTTTCCGGCGGAAAAAAATATCTAGTCGTTGGTCGTGTGACAAAAATACGAATAAAATCCAAAAGTCATTTATGTGGTGAAAAAGCAAAAAAAAAATAATGGTAAACGATATTATGAAGTCGGTGTCGACGAAACCACCATGTGGTAGGGAAAGAGAGAGAGAGAGAAAGAGAATGTGAAAAAATAAAAATGATAGAGTTAATACGAATACATACGAAACGCACGTATTACATTATAGAGGAAAACGTTGTAAGTCGATTCGTTATCGGAAACCCATAGAGGAGTGTTGTTCACGTATAGGTAGTGAATGCGTTGTTAAATATTTTTTTAGAAAATCGGAACTAAAGAAACGTGATCGAGGTGGTTTATATGTATAAGGATTGGAGAAAAAAAATCGCGAGAAGAGCAAACATTGGCAAGAGAAAATATTACTCGTGGATACGTATTGAGAGTCGGAAAGATTATAGAGTATATGACGTGTTACCATGTTATTGATTTGATAGTGTGAAATCACGAGTGAAATTTATGTTTATTTGCGTTTATAAAAAATGAAATACTCGCTGGACATCATTTTTCGAGTGACACGGTGCCAAACTAATAATAATAAAAACAATTAATAACTTAAACTGCTTTTGTCATTTTACCATTATCGTTTTGATATACTTTTTATCTCGTCCATAGTAAACGCCAGAGATTTAATTTAGATGTACGCGTATCAAACAGAATGATGACGGCAACGGTGGTTAAGAGTATCGACTCACCGAGATGGTATTGTGTTGAGGTTTGATGAGTTTTATGGAGGGATGGATGGGACTAAGGCTTACTGAACTGAAATAATTAATTATTCTGGAAATCGTGTGACGAACGTTAAATGCTAAATTCCGTGACCCAGAGACGCGATTCATCACTCGAGTGCTCTTAGAATATGAGTCTAATATATTATTTAAATAAACGGGATAATGTATTTTCAGAGAACATTTTGTAAGGGAAATGGGAATATTTCATATGAACCGAAAACTTTTACTACTGCACTTACTATACTTCCCGATCAGATTTTCGCTTATATGATCTTCTACCTCTCTTTAAAATCATCTTGACCATCATAATATGTATATTATATAAACATCCGTGGTGATGTTTTAAAAAAAACGAGTACCATGAAATAAATTTTTGAGGGATGGGAGATTGTACTCTCACTCCCCAGGTATGTAATAGGTCTTGCTTGTAGTAGTAGTTGTTTTATTATCATCATAATTAAATGGTGTAGCGTCGAACATACTGATATTATAGGTAACCTATATAGGTATTATAAGTAATATTGTTATCGTCGGTAACTAGATGTTTGAAGACACGATTTCGTATAAACGTGTGCTCATTATAAACCTACGAATAAATTGTATAGGTGAGCATCCTAACTTAATTTAACCAGGCGTAGATCCTGAGAAGGGAGAGGGGCTTTAGCCTTCTTTCTTTGAAAATGTTACATATATTATAACATAAATAAAATTGTTGACACTGTTATTAAATCTCATCTGTACCTATAATGTTATTTTTAGTCTATGGTGTATACTAAAATCATAATTGTAATTTTTCTAGAAACAATGTGTAGCCTCCCTAATTTTAGATTTTTAGATCCACGCCTGAGAACTTAATCTAATCAGAGCCGGCGGTTATACGACGTCGACGTATATATTTATAAGAATTATTATTGCTAATATATCAAAGGTCAAGAATTAAAAATTATAATAACAACAATAACGACTAAGACGACTTGTCATCAGGTATACGCCGCGCTAGCGACGGCCGTCGACCATTCGCACAAAAATTTACTATAATATATATAATATTATCATAATATTCACAACAATAAAAATAATTATATAAGGGACGATAATCGCGTTATAACGGCCGCTGCTGCCGCAGGACCTTTCATCTCGTCCTGCCCTGCCACTCGCGTCCTTCAAATTGGACGACGAGTGGCGGTTACCGGATTCCTAGATGACCGGCGGTCCTTCGGCGGCAGCGGCGTTCAATTTACGTCAGTGTTTGTATTCGGGGAAATGTTTGTTGTTGAGCAGCGCGGTACGCAGTTCGGGGACCGCGGTCGTGGTCGGGTCGGGGTTTTTGGCGGGGGAGGAGCGATGTTGTTGTTGTTGTTGTTGTTGTTGGTGGTGGTGGTGGTGGTGGTGAAAGTTGTTGTTGTTGATGATGCTGCTGTCGGCGGCGGTTGTGGTGTTGTTGGCGGTGGTGATGATACTGGTTGTGGCGGTGACGGTGCGGATGTCGTCCGTGGCGCCGTTTCGCCGCTGTCGGCACCGAGGCGACGGCGAATGTCCGCTGCCGCTGCTGGTGACCGACGGCGGGTCGTACCCGGTGTGGTGTTGATGGTGCGCCGAGGACCGGCGACTGCTCCGGGCGCTGCTGCTGCCGCCACTGCGGGCTGCCGCCGGCTGTCGGACGCCGTTGTCGGCGATGGCCGCGACCGCCGGCATGTCCATGCTAGCCGACCGCGCTATTGGTCGACGAGCTTCCCGGGGGAAACGGAAAACAAAAAGAAAGAACAAAAACCAAAACGTTTATTATGTACAGTCTGACGGCGGGACGGAGATATTCACCTGATGGTTCACCACCAAGTCTATAAAAGTCGAGATTTTATGCGAAAAAGCAATCGAGAAAGAGTTACTTCTGGGAAATTTGAAAAAAAAATTTGGTACTTGTTTGCTATCGTCCCACTCACGACCCTACACTAAGCAGTAACTTATTTATCGCATATACATTTAATGGGAGTATTAAATATTGCTGGAAATGACTCATAACATTAATTTTTAACATTGTCTTAAAATATAAGTCAACAACGTTATTTTAAAGATAGGCTAATAATTATACATTACTATCATGATTATAATGTAATAAAATACAATTTAGTAGTATTTACCATTTTTTTATACTTGTCATTTTGAATTTACTTAGTACTAATAAAAAAAATATCGAGATACAGAGAAATATCGATCATGGGTATAGAAATTTTAGATTAAAGACTTTTGAAGAAGGCTGGGATGATAAATTGTATAGCATTCGGTGGTGATGACAAACAAGTACAAAAAATGTATTGCGATTAAACGGACTATGTCAATATTGAAAGAGAAACGCGCTTGTGGACAGCAATGTACTCGAAAATACTTGTTTGTTCGAAATAGCGTAATGCTTTGACATTAAAATGTTGTAATCGAAACACATTTTTACAAACAATTATAATTGTTATAAGAATTTATACATAGCTTTATATAGAACTTAGTCTTACCAAAAGTGAATTTCATAATTATTTTAATATTACTACAGGCTAATAACTAATAATAATACTTTCTAACTTAATATTTATAACAGTATTAGATTGTATAATATAATGTAGAGAATAGACCATCGAATAGTTTCCCGTTATGCTTTATTATAGTTGCATTTTGGATGAACGGGAAAAAAAACAGTGGTCCATCCCATACATATATTTATTTTATACAGCAGCTGTGGACGTTTCGTTTTTTTTCTCGTCTTGTTTTTTGCACAACTATGAAATTCATTCGGAAACGACACAGTCGATTAAGTGTGAACCGATTTATCTGCTAGGATAGTATATATTATATTCAAGTTATTGCAGTCGTAACGAAACGATAAGGAGAAGAAAAAAAACAAAACGATCACGAACGCGGCTTTCAAAATTCTACTAGTGTTAATATTAATATTAATAATATTTTTTTATCATGTACACATAATATTATATACTATTCTATCAGTGGTGGTTATAAGCATATTTCTGAGGTCACATCAATATTTTATACGTGGATTGAATATGCATTTATACACTTTTTAGAATTTAGAATACTATGAAAGCTTATATAATTTTAGTAAGTCAACATTTATTAGTAAGTATTTAGTCATGAAAATTGGTGAAACAAAAATATTATATTAATTAAATCATATACTATAATATATCTGCATGAATTTAAAATATTTAGAAATTTATATTTTTCCTAAAATATAATATCTATTTTTTCTAAATTGCATGTAAATCATTAGTCATTTAATATTAAAAAAAAAAAAACCACCACTGAATTATAAATACATACACGACATATACGTACTTAATAGGTACAATATACATACAGGTTGATTTTTTAACACATACCGCTCATTTTATCATTTAATTCATAAAATATGGTCCAGGTACTAGCGGGTTTTTCTATATTTTTTCTAAGTAAATTTATTATTTTTCTATTCCAAAGGAGTCGTCATATTTTTAGAAAAAAGACGAAACATGAAATGAAAATGTTTGTTCAGAATAATCTATAAGAAAGTAATGATATTGGACCAGTAATTGGGACCATAATCGGGAACATCTTGTGTGTTAAACGAATCATTCTGTAAATAATATAATATAATACTACTATGCTATGTTTCGGGAACTATATATATTATATTATACGTACGTGTATATATTTATAATGATAATAATATGACGTGTATACAATAGTAAAATAATATACAGAATATTCACTAAGCATGCTCGCCTCCAATTTTTTTTACTTAATAATAAATTTATTTAAATTTAAAATATACTGAACATTGCATCATACGTTTAATTTCTTAGGATTCTTAGTTATATTTAAGGAGTGTCTCGGGGTGTCTCGGGGTGATATAGACTTCTGTTGTTCAAATAAGATTCCAAATTTTTACTGTAAATGATTTTTATTTTTTATTTATTTTTTGTTTTATTTTACTTGATTAGTATTTTCAGTACAACTATCCGTTGAATAATTTATAGTTGAAAAGGCTAGAGTTTCTATTACCACAGGATACTTCCTTAAATATATTTAAATATTTCAAAAATAAGATTTTGAAAAACTGTATTGTTGAAGAAAAAAGGGGGCGAGCATGCGCTTGATGAATCACTCTGTATATCGATCAATTATAATACAATATATAAATAGCGCCTATGACGGGTTTGTGCATGTGGTGCATACCTTTCGCTGTCGGGGGTATTACACGCGTTCCGACAGGAGGGCGGGTGGTCTGCCGATTCATAGATGCTTTCCTCACCTGTTGTCGAGTGGACGGTGGCCGCCGACGCCCGGGTTGCCGCCTGTTGGTACGGCGACGCCGAGCCACTGGTCGCCCTACTCGCCGGACGGTACCAACCCCTCACGAACCTTGGTTCTTCGCATCTGTGGAAAATGGCAGGAGGTGAACAAAATAGAAAAACAATTTTCGTTAAAAATAATTGCACGGTACGTCATATTAATATTGATCATCTCTAGCATCCTAGATCGACGCGTACTCTTACACACGATTATAATGATAATATATTATTATAATTAACTAGCACTTACGTGTAAATGTAAGAACTAAGAATACATTAATTATTTATTTTATAACGGGGTCTGTGAATAGTTAAAAATTCATACCCTTTCCACTTTAAACCTAATCGTGCTACTACGATGATTACATATGTATAGAATACGATATTGTAATATGGGGAGTATGATTATTAGAATTAGGATTTCTATACATTATTTAGCATATATAAATTCAAAAATAAATTGGTTGTCAACTGAAGATGTTAAATTAAGACAATTTGTTGAGTATTATCTAATGAAGCTTTAAAATTGATGGTCAAATACTTTATTGTATTATTAATTAATTTTTATATAAACACTATTTAATGCTTGATAGAATATAACATTTTTTAGAAATTCTATCATTTTTTATTGTAAGTACCTAAATACTAGTGCTTAATTGGCTATAGTTTATAATACTGTGAAGTGTGATAAATTTTATTAAAAATAATCACCCAGGATGCGCGTCATGTCTATAGTGTCTATCGACTTCTGTTTCGGACATTCTGTTTTCTTCCGAACCAGAAGGACTGTGCCTTACGGTGTGTTCTTGAATTTGCTTGAAAAGGTCTTCGAGATTACGTATACGAATTGTAGAGGAAACCTCTTTAGCGGTCTCTTCTTCGTCTTCCGGTGCTTTAATAAACAGATTATTATTATTACAATTAGATGTAACTTAAAACACGTAAGTATTCAAAATACGCACCGATATCCGTTCGTCTGCTGGGCCTTCGATATGGATGTCGATGGCATGTTGGCACTCCACTTTCAGATAAAACGGTATGACTTTGAGGAAGTCCATGTCCTAAAAAACAAATTTTATTGATATTCATTACAGTTAAAAATGTCTAATTTTATTACGAACCCTAATAATAGTTACATTTTTTTGGTTGTATACTTATGTGGTTTATTATTAATATATATATATAAAACATTTATTGAATTGAAAGTTCAAAATGTTTAGGTATAAATGAAAATAGTAAATAGAAATGCATAATTTAATTTTACTAACTTTCTTCACACAGTCTTTCTTGACTAGCTGTAATACGATTGTAAGCTGATTCAGCGGTTTCAGTCAAGGTGCGCCATAATAAGTCTTCACTACTTGATCTGGCACCAGATGATGATCTATGGGCGGCGGTACGAAGTTTTTCTAACAAGTCTCCGTGGTAACCATCAAGTGATTTGATTTTCCGTTCCATGTCTGATATACTTACAGACCCTGGAGCCAGACCACAACTACTTCCACGTCCACTCATGTGAAGGTTTTCTATAATGAATAATTCAAATAAAACCTTTGGAGTTCAAAAATCCTTTAAAAATTGTTCACACTATCGGACACGTTACGAGTGATTTGTAGAAAGCAATGAAACTTTTACATTTTAAAACAATAGGGTCGAAATAGTTATATCTGGGCACTTTAAATTAAATACACATGGGTATAGAACGAACTGACATAACTGCGTTGGAAATAAAAGAAAGTATTCATAAAATATTGGTGACAATATAATATATGTCTATATATATATTTATAGACATATAACGTTCAACAAGTTGAATTCACAACAATGAAATCTCTGGAGGAAATACATTAATATACAATCATAAGTAAAATAAAAATAAACTTACCTTGGATGTTCATATCATCTTCGTCGTTAGGGCACAGGCCTAATCTGGACAAGTTTTGTGATTTATGCTCCCTAAAATAAATTTGTATATTTTGTATAATAATTTTTAAAGTATAAGGAAGATACGTTTATAAATATTCATGATATACTTACATAGAAATACCAGAAGTGCTTGGAGACATATGATTTTGATGAAAGAGCATTTTATGGGATCCAGTTTCTGAGCGACTATAATACAAATGAATTTAGAACACATTATAGTATTATATTGTTTAAATGCGTATGGTATTGATTTATTCAACATAAAAATATATACTCAAGATTTTTACTATTTGTACATAATATATTGTGTAAAGTTTGAACCATTAAACTATTATGAACTCTTCATAAAAGGTTTCGAGACTTATTATTATTATAATTAGTTCATAGTAGGTAAACTGTGTGGTATTTTCTTAGCGGGGGGTGGGAGAGAGAGATAGAGAGAGAGAGAGAGATAAATCGAGAGGCACACGTCACATACAGATATGGGATACTTTACATCCTTCTTAGGATTCCCTTAATTTAATAAGTAATAATAACATTTAAGCCATTAAACCAAAACCTAATTTCAAAGGGGTGAAATCACATGGCGTGTATTGGTACAATTCTAATCTCTTTACTGTACTATAATTATTCTGGATTAATACAATTTTGAAATCTAGTGTTGACATAATATCAAAATAATTTCACAGAGCTAACTATCAATTACATTAAAATGAAGTATAATATTTTAACATTATGTCTTGGTACTACAATGTTCAAAGTTATATTATTATTTAAAGCATATTTACTTGTATGGCGATTGGTTTCCGTATTTATTAATTCTGTTAATGTTAACCATTGCCATTTCTTCAGCTGATTCTTCAGAAGGAGCGTCAAATCTGGACGGTTTCGATACGGGAGTTGTATTGATTGATTGTTTTTGTTTGTCCGTTGCTTGTTTTTCACTACTCCTCCTATGCGATTTTTGTACGCAAAAATACGATTTTATCATTGAGCGTACTAATAAACTCTTGCATTTATAATATGTTAATATTACACGTACCTACATAAATAAAATACAAAACTACCAAAAGCGCATTGGTACATGCTTAAATTGATCATACCATGCACAAATTACACTACTACGTGATAACTAGGTAATATAATATAGCTACATGATTGGTGTTACAATATACATATGTATATACATTTTTTTGGATATTATATTTTAGGTGTCTTAAATTATTTATCGTGAGTATAAGTATTATTGATTTATTACGAAATTGAGTAAAAAATCAAGATGTTTTTGCAAATTTGTTTTTAAACAATTTATTAAATAAGCCATTATAGTTTCAATATTTCGAAATACGCGAAGTCTTCGACTCTATTTTTATTTTATTGGCATTGACAAAACAATATGCTTAATTGAAATATATAGTTTGCAATTTTTTTTATCGAAATTGGCTGTAATATATATATTATATAGAACAATATACTTAATAAATACTAACAATTGGTAATTTGGAGTTAGTTTTAGCGATTTCAACCCATGATTTTTTTTAAATTCGGTTCTTAAGAAAGTATTAATATGAGACGAGAGTTATTTAATAAATAACTCTCAGTTTGTGTAATATGAATCTCTGTGTAAGTTTCATGTGTCATGCACATGTTGCTCAAACAGTTAGTAAATACAAGTTTTCGTTAATGTACTTGAGTAGAAGTATAATGGGTTAACAAAATGTCCAATTTGAGTTCAAGTCGTTGATAACATTAATCATTGAGTTGAATGCGAATCACAAAAACACGAATCGTTGATTTATCGAACTAGCACTAAAAATAATATTTAAAACCAACATTTAAAAAGACAATTGACTAACTTTAATAATGAACCAGTGATTTTTAAAAATAATTATTTAAACAGAAAATTATATGTTGGTATTCAATTGTAAAATTTTTTATACTTTTATATCGCTTGCTGATTTTGTAAATTCTATGATTTAAATCTGTTTTAAGTTAATATAAAATGATGATTGTGAATGAAAAATAAAAATGTATCTAATCGTTTAATAATATTATGAACTATTTGCTGCACACTAATTGTTTATGCCTATAATATCAATGATCAGAATGTTAAAAACATTTTTAAATTATAATTGAAAAAAAAACTTTGGAATATTTAGTAGATAGGTGGTATGATATGTTTGGATATTAAAAAATTAAATGATAATGGTAAAATCTTAATTATTATTTTATTAGGATAGTATTATTATTTTATATTTAAATATAAACTTAGTAAGTATAAAACCAATTTAGTTTTTGTGTTTACCCAAGGATATATTATAGACCTGTTGTTAGATTAAGTACAATATTAAAACACATAAAAAATCTTACTAAACTACAATAAGCACTGTGATTTATAACAAATAACAATATACAAGTCCAGTATTTTTTACCTCGCCTGAACCGGTTTAAGTAAACTAAATCTGTTATAGCATGCTCGTTTGATATCGGTTATTTTGAGATCATACAATTTCATAAATTTATATTTTATATATACATATTATTTGATCTATGTATGTATGTATGTATGTATGTATATAGGTTATAGCTAAATTCCGTTAAAATTGTACAAAAAATAAAAATATTAAAGAGTGCCAACATAATAATCATGTATAATATTAGGTAAGTATATTTTTTTATTTATGAAACTACGGGAACAATATTGAGATGATCGGTTGCCCAGTGCTAATAGGGACCGGTTTATGATGTATTTTGATTTATTTATTTAAATGTATAGGTATTATAGACGTACAGTAGTCATCTATAAAAAACGTATAATTCTGAGCTTTTTGACTAACCTGAAGCAAAAACAGGGGTTCTTTTTGTACACAACCACGTGGCGATAACACAAAGCAGAACATGTGAAAATCAGAAACACCACTCCGACAGCAGTCATGAGTATCATGACCAAGACACCGGTGTTGGTGCTGTGAGCGTTTACTTTAAAACGGCAATGTAACGTTCCGTACAGGCGAGGTGAAGTTGAATTCCACAATGCACAAATTCAAACATAAAAAATAAACGTAAGCGTTGTATGATTTTAAATGAGAAATCCCCAAAAAATATCGCAGTTAAACGTAAAAAGGTAACGAGATAATAATATAATAATATTTTTTGTATCACTGGTTACCAATTACGAATATTATATCGTTTACAATATACTGATCGCACGTGATTTAATGGATTTGTGATTTTAAACTGTTTTTTATACTTGGTTCAATACATTTATGTATCAATGTTTCAGAACAAGTATACGATGCGTGCTCGTAAAACAAAACAAAAACAAATTCGCACACCTCAAACACAAACAAAAACAAATCATATTGTTTGTGTAAAAAATTATAATACATATATAAACATATATTAATAAAATAAATAATAAAAATAAAATTAAACAGTCCAAATTTTCAAGACTTTTGTGTTATTTTGATTTCGCTACCTGTAACAAATAGCTAGTAAAGCAAAACTTATGAAGACAAATTTTACTGCGACTGATAATATCACGACCATTCCTAATGTGCTGATATGTTCCGAATGGGTGTCTGGAAATTATTTGTTAATTTTCGGATTTAATATTTTATGGTAATACTATAAATGTAATTATACACATTACAATTGCTGTAATGTATTAAAAAAAAAAATTCTGTAAAATTGAAAAATCCTCCAATAATTACTGTCAAGGAATCGTACTTTATATAATTAATTAGTATTAATTTAAATTTCATTGTTTTGATTTTCGAACCGAACGATTAGGTGTTTAGTTTTGGTTCGAATATTTTAAATTTGAAATCAAAAATGGCAAAAACCCAAGTTTGATTTGATTTAGTTCGATATAACATTACAATAAAATATTAATATGTAAAGACGTCATATAATACAAAATTAGATATTCATTCCAAAAACGATTAAATTTGTTGTTTTTATAATTAATAATCTTCGTCTATACATACAATACTAAAATAAATAATAGGTGAAAACGTAGTGAGTATAGGATTATTATTTATATCTTTTTTGAATTAAAATATAAAACGACTGAAAGTGATTTCGTTGAAAACGGATGTGTCGTAAATTCATTGCTGTTATTTTAAGGGTTTTCAAAAGCTCGACAACGGGAAAATTAAAAAAATAATCTTTATATAAAGTACCATCTGTGTTCAATTTCCAATTTATATAGGTAGGATTACACGTAACTTTTTGGGTGATCCATCTACCCACGCGTCGAAACACATCATTATAAAATATAAAACAAATACGTTTCTAGTTGTGCTCAGAATCTAAAATTACAGGTTGTAACGGTAGCAAAATTAATGAAATAAGTTTTTCAAGTATCTTACGTTATTTTTATATCATAGAAAAATAAATTTAATTGGTATGACGGAAAAAAATGAAGTATTATAATACATTAATGTAAAAATCATTTCCTCGTCTTTCACATAATATAATATTATTGTAATTAAGTTCAATAATTGTAATTTAAATAAACGCATAGTATACTATTATTACAATCACTTGCTATATTATAGTATGTTAAATAAAATTGAATTTTCATTTTAATAACATAATAAATAATAATATATTCTAATTTATATTAATTATTCCTTCTTCGCTTTCTCTCCTTTCAAACTGCAATTTCCGCATCGATTTACCCAAATCTTTGACCCCGGGACGTACATCGGGACACTTTAGACCGAAAATAGCCGACATTTGGAATTAGTCAAAGTTTGTTTTCAAACTAAAGATGATCCCGAACGAAGAACAGGAGTTCAGGATGGGGTTGCGCGGTATACTCGTAGGTAGATTAATGACGAGTGGTTACCATTAATCGTAACCAAAACCGGAGAAGCGAGAATGAATACGGTTGTTGGGACGTTTGTACGCGCCTATGTAGTTGTCGTTTGAGCACTTTTCTCTATAGCCGTGGAAGGTCGCCAGGAGCGAGGTTAACTTAATATTAAAAGGTTTATGCAAATTAATTTTAAAGGGAAGAGAGAGAGAAGTAAACGTGGTCGAAAGTAATGGTTTTTACGGTGACGATATAGAAACATATTATATATATATATTATATTATACACGAGGTTATCGGTCAACCATCGTAATGGATTAAATCACGAATTTCGATGTCGCTAAAACCTGACCTAAATTTTAGACTTTTGAATCAAATGGGATAGAATACAGAAAATATTTTGGTAATTAAATTTATATTTTAAATATTTTTTACACAGTTAAAAAAACGTTTTGTGGTAAAATATTAATCAAATGAATCGTATTAACTTTAATAAAATACATAATTTAATATACGTATGAATATTATACTAACAATTTTACATTTTAGTACTTTATTTCGAGAGAAATAATGTTATATGTTATGAAACTAACGATATAAATTGATAAACGAATTTATTATTTCCACGCATTATAGTGTGGTGTCCGTGGCATTATTATTTAATATTAATACCATATTTTATGATTATTAGTATTATTATACGGATTTATAACGTATAATATTTTACCATAATAAAAAGTTTGATATATAGATGGTAATGATGTACTATAACGGTTTGAATTCGAAGAATAAATTTTAAATGCTCGATTTTTCACTGATTTTAAACAATCGTATATATGATATATTTTTTTTAAATAACAGCACGTCTTAGTTGGGTGGAAAAATATATAATCAACAAAAATCTAGTAAATCTTAAAAAATGTGAATAAAAAAATAAATATGGAAATTCCCAGCACGTTTTACTGACTTGAAATACTATATTATTATGATCGACGCTATTTGTTTTTGACTCCCGTTCTAAACAGTATTTACCGTCTCGCGTCGGCTCGTTCGATAAAATATGTAATATTATGTATATTGAAATAGAACTGTTGGGTAATTTTAATATTTTATCGATTATCGGTACATAGCTGACATTAAAAAAAATGACCCGGGTTTTGACTATCATTATAGATAGATGATGGTGAATGGTTAAGTGAGCTAATGTGATAAAACATTTGTTTAGTGTTTACCGTTATTTGTAAACGTTTACGTGCAGAGAATTGCATAGAAATTATTTTATGTTCATATTTTTTAATGGAACTTAATATACTTAATATTACCTTTCTATATTCACCTTTTTTTTCCGACGATAGCCCTTCCAATAGTACTCAACGTCAACTACTTTAAATTTTTAATTACCATACTTTATTTTATTAGTTTAATTATATTGATAGCTTGATATAGAATAATTAACAAATATTTTTTTATCTTAAAACTCCAGGATTCGTTTGATTTTTTAAATAATATGAATGAAAAGGGTCAAGGCATCTGGGGTATACGGCGAAATTTGTGAACCTTTATTCATACATTATAAATTATGATTATTAACCTAATCTAGACTTTTATATGGGTTTGGTTAAAGAGTACTGAGTAATCGAATTTTGATGAAATGAATATGTATATATGAACCTCAGGTATATTATTTTTATTCCTTGCGGGATGGTTATTTATTTTTAAACATTAGGTATATGTGTTTATGCAGTTTATATGGTTTTAAGTACTTCTAAATGCAGTGTTTGATGTAGACTAATAATACGACCATAATATTTAGGTAATTTATGTACCTTGGTTGTATAGTTTTCATAGAATTATAATATAATATATAGGTTATGTTTGACAACGGGAAATTTCGAAGAGAATGGTTCAGACAATGTAAGACCCAAATGCAATAAAACTAGTACATCATACTATATATTATGCTAAACGATTATAAACAAATACCGACTAGGTATATAATACAAACTATAATATTATAATTTATAATGTATATAATAGTTTTTTCCTCTTGTCTGGTTTGTCCACCTCCTTTCGGTATTCTCCGTATTGCACTGCACTTCACTGGCACTTCATTATAAATTTGTTCAGTCGAGTCCGGTGCAAACAGTGTTCGATGCAATGTGTACACTATCGTTTAATTTCAAGTGCTATCGGCTCGTCAAAATTGTGTCAAGGTAACAATGTTGTAAGGAAATGTAGACGAGCACATTTTAATGGTGAGTGCAAAACTCGGATAAGAGAGTAGGTGAAATAATAATAATACATTTTTTTAAACTGTTTCATGTTAGGTATTGCAATATAGTTTACTTATAATATTTGATTTCTTTTTATCGGAATGCAGCCTCCCCCTTTTACCTATTGGCTACCGTAAATAGGGTGTGATTCTCTTAACAGTTTACACTTATTTTGTCAAAAATTAGGTATTAACAATTTTGAAAATATTTTTTTCACGCCATTTGGAGTCTTTAATCATATATTTACTTTTATATTTAAACTTTTTCTTTTTTTTATTCACATCACATATTTTTAATATTATGATCTGAAAGAGAATATTTTCTGAGTATTATGATACATAATAATCGAATTATTAATGTGTTTCTAGATAGTTAAATAGTTAGCTTATGTTGTTTTACTATGATATCGCTTTATGTAAAAATAATATTCCAACAGACATAAATATTTTTTGAAATAGTGAGTGTCTACTAAGAACCACTCAGCATATTATTATGATTTTTTTCGATATGATCTGATAAAATCTTTAAAGTTGATTTGATTATCAATTTATTTTGGAATATAGATAAAGAAAAGCACACTGAATAGGTACTGTCTTATCTCTATTGCTTTAATAAAATGTAATAAACAATTTAATAGCCTGCGAGCCACGGTTGATTCAGTTATACACTTATAACTTAAATTACGTATAGTATAAACGACGTTTAGTAATTTAGTAATAAATGGGATAATGATTTTAATAAATTAATTTAGTTATATGCAATATGCATGTATATATATTGTAAAAGTAAGGTATAAAAAGTGAACCATAGTTATAGACTCTAATGGAGATCTTATCGAATAACAAATTCATAAACGTTCGAAAACAAAATCTTTACGGGCTGACAGTGATTAACAAAACTTGACATTTCTCAAGACATAGCGCAGTGCTATTAGGGTGATCGAATATACTCAAAAAGTTTTTTTTTAAGTACCTATTATATACCTTCTTAAGATACTTAACACTACCATTGATTTTAACTCACCGTATAGCGTATAAAATAAGATTAAATCAGTTTATATGAGAACCAATTATTATTGTGCATTTTAAAACTCTTAACATATTATGAAATGGGTTTCTTTTGACTTAAATAATTATTGAAATGTTGCTTATGATCATATTATAACAAATATTTATTTTATGCTACAAACTAATTATAGAATAGAATCCTTTAAATTCATAAATATATCTAACCTAAGTAATTACTTAGAACAAAATGAATCAAAGACTATTGATTAATTAATAAATTAGAATTAATCTCTTACTATTTTGAGTTACAAAACATAGATTTTAACTTATATTTATATTTTTTGTATCATAAGACATAACATTAAAAGTGAGACACTAATGTATTTTTATAGAAAAAAAGTTAGGTACCCACATCCTACATATTAAATAATAATGGTGTAGAAAAACAAAACAAAATATTATGAAAATCCCAAATTGAAATATAATTAAATATTATGGGGTGATCCATTTAACAAAAGACATTCATTATTTCAGATGAAAAAAATATTCTACTTTAGAATAAAGAGTGATAAATGGATGTTTTTAATAAAAAAAAGTAAAAAGTAAAAACTATATTTTTATTTGTAAAATGTTGGTTTAAATTGATAAAATTGTCGATAAAACTTAAAATTAGACAAAAAAGTTAATAAAAATAAAAAATGTCTGTTAAATGGATTAACCACTGTACATATTTTTTTATTATTAAAACATTAGGTAAGAGTTCTGCGATCGTTGTGGTTATTTTTTTTTCATATTGTTTATCGTGTTATTTTTATAGTAATTTTCATTACTATAATATGTAAACTAGTTATATTTGTATTAATGTGTACGAAAGATTTAATAAGTTTTTGTATCTTACCATATGGAGTTTCTTTCATGATCATTTTGCTTTCCAGATCGGATTTAGCTTTTTTTGCATCCTCCGGCGACAGTGTTACGTCTGCGGAGTTTGGGGAAGTAGGCGAAATTTCTAACTGGATAGAACAGTCATTTCCTGTCCAACCACTATCACAGAAACACTGGTTTAAATTTGAGCAAATCTGTGGAAAATAGTACGTAGTGTTAGCATTATGTACGCTGTTTATCGAATACAAGTCTATTACCCCATGTGCAGAGCACTCTAAATTATTATGATTACTGGGACATTTATTGTGTTTATCGATGTACGGAGTCATACTCGTGCATGTTTGATTGATACAAATCTAAGAAATGACAAAAATTAAAATCGTATATTGCAATATGATAGGTATAAGATTTGTATGCTTACTAGATTATCACCGCACGGAGTTCCATCCTGAACTAAGCTATACATTTTTGAACCACTTGTCGACCTAAATAAACACATCACAACATACATTTATTATGCATAATATATATTATACCTCCTATAATATTTATAAGTTATTTTTGTTAAGTGGTGTGGTACAACTGAGTATCTCTACTAATTTCTCGTTATTTAATATAATGTAAAAATGATTTGAATGTTGAAATGTATAAACTGTAATTATACTTTTTGATAAAAAAAAATTTTTGTATGCTGTCTATTGGGTTTATTGGTACTTACGAGATGATATATTATTCAAGTATTAAGAAATAATTAAATTTGGTATTTTGTTAAATAAATAATTTAAATTTATAAATAATTCATTTAATTTTCATCAGTTTATAATTTATATGTACTACCTATATATTTTACAACACTATTAAAACAAAAAGTAAAAATGTACAAGAATAAAAATGTAAATGTTATATAGATATTACGATATTAAATTCTATACTAAATGAAAAAAACAAAAATTAAAGACTACGCTGCGGCTGCTTATTGACATAAAGCATATTATTAATGATTTGATTTTATATATATGTATAGTATACATTGTATAAATTTATATAGACCGTAAAGTAAATAATTGAAGCAGTTTTTGGTATAAGTAAACAAATTTTCTAAAATGTTTTTTAAAAACTGTTATAAACTATTTTAAAAATTTAAACATTCTAACTTCTTAGTAATGGCCGATAGAACTCGTTTAAAAATTTAAAACTGTACTGTATTTTTTTGTTGTTATATCACTTTATTTTTTGGTATGAATTTTCATTTACCTTTTTCTTACTTTTATTTTTCTTGTATTGTAATGCATGTGAGTTTTCAGATTTTAATTAAGTTTTAATTATCATTGCATAAATTATAAACTTTATAAACTCTAAAAGTAACTACTATTATTAACGACTAACGTGTACTATAAGTTACAACTTATATTAGTACCATATTTTGGATAGTTTGTATGTAGTACACTTGGGACCAATGGGACTTGTGATACTTTAACCTCCAAAAATACATAAACACAGAAATGGGGGAAAATATTTAAGTGAAATTCTAATATATTATTTAATAGTGAATTTAGAGATGTTTGTTAAATTTAAAAAATATTTTGTTTAAAATCACGCCTCGCAAAGTTTTCACAGTTTTTCATCTGACTACCATACGAACTGACTCATAAGTACTTTTATTAAATTCACCTTTTGGTAGAACTCGAAGAGAAATGACAGTTAGAGGTTCAAATGTTATATAGAATTCCCTATTCCCTTTGTTCTTTGTTTGTGTTAAGTATACACGACTTGTCGAATTAGCGTTCACTATATTATGTATGATGTTAATGATGTTATACTGTATGTAGTTATAATAATTATTTCTGAACTAATCAACGATAATAATACCACTTACTTGCACTCATAATCCTTAGATTCTATGAAGATTACTGTTTTAGTATGTCTTGGTGCTGACGCGCTTTGAGGATATTTAGTACCTTTTTGACATTGCAATGATCCACAATACACGTTTCTATAGGGAAAAAAGAAATCAAAATATTTGGAGTGAAATAATTTTTTTAGTAACGATTTTTGAAACACTCACTTCTGATCGCATTTTAAGTACGTGGTAGTACCAGCCTCTTCGACCATACCACAATGTCCACTCATCGATCCCTTGGTATTGAACTCCTCGTAACACTGTCTGTCAGATGATATCCCGCCTACACCACAAAAATCAGTATTGCTTGATAATAATAAATATATAGTTTAATTCTGTTAGACTAGAATCCAAATATTATATTACAGCAATTCAATTTTTGTACGATAGTGGCACCACTGAATATAAACATCGTGGATGGGATTAAATATTATAAGTAATCATATTACGTTGTTATTATTGTTGAAAAATCTTATAGATTTTTTTTTAGTTAATTCCTACGGATTAAAAGACAACATGCAAGAAGAAATTTTAGCTTTGTGAAAATGTTTTGAAAAAATACAGAGTTATTGCGGTTTTCCGATGTTCTAAATATAAAATAATTTGATTTAAAAATGTATATAGATTTTAGGAAAACTCTTGATGATAAGGGATTTGGATTTTATACCTATGTCCTATTTTCATAGTATTTTTTTGTTTACTTAGTTGAAAAAATTTTCATATTTTTTCTGCATTGTGAGTAGAAAATATTTTAAAGAGGGTTACAATATTATGTAAAACAACACCAAAGAAAATAAAATAAACTAGAAAATTTAAAATAGTTGCTATTTTCAATGTAAAATCAAAATATTATAAATACATATTATAATATAAATATAAGTTTGCTTTTTATTTATTATGTATATAATCATATAATAATATTATAATAATTGATAAGATGGTTTATTAGACTTGAACTTAAAGATACATGTAAATAGATTATATTGTATGATTTTTATTTTATTTTAAATATTTAAAAAATAGGTACAAAAAAATATTATATTATGAATTTATTTATATAAAAAGATATAATTAATACATTTTCAAATGTTTAAATTAACTTATTTATTTTTTATAAATAGAAAATTTTGTACATATTTTATTAAAATTTAGATTACGATTTATAATTTTGTTAAGTTTTTAAATTTAAATATGAAATAGTAAGTTTAAAGGGTGAATATTATAAGTATAGAAGTGATTATTTTAAATCAAACATAATAATTATATGTTTGATGTTGTAAGTATTCATGAAAAATAATTCTCCCTAAATATATTTACATTTAATTTTGAATCAAAATAATGATTTTCAATTGAATAACATATTCCAATTTGAATATTTTAATTTTGTTAAGCAAAAAAAAATTAACTTTGGTTAAATACTTTTACTTTTAGTTAATGAACTGTTGGTTAATTTATTTAATCCGTTCTGCTACATTAGGTTCATTAAATGACTTTTTTTTTGGTAAGAGATAATACTTAAAAGTGTTAAATTAAAACTTTCACATTTTGCTTATATATATCAAATAATATGTAATCGCACCATACTAAATTGTATTAATATAAGGAGCTTTTTATGCATAAATAAAGTAAATGATGTCCAAGCATATTTGTAAGACAAATAATCAAAAACAGTTACAAATTACAATCTTGTTCATGAATGTAATACGATGACTTACTAATAATAATTAGTAGAGTAATTTATTCATTTTATTTTTTGGTTAACTAGAAAGATATAAAATTTGTCTCCCGGCCGAGCACTATATAAAATATAGTATTTGTCATTCTTACTGTTATTATAGTTGTTTATTTATCATGTGCGATTACTGATTAAATAGTAAATTTAAAATAAAAAATAAAATTATAGGTAAATAAATTAAGACATAATATTATAGTACCTACTATGAATGTTTACTAATATTGTTTCGAATTTTTATCCAACATTGTGATTTCATACATTCTAAATTCGAATTAATTAAGAAATATATACAAAAAATTTTTCTAGATGTAGAAAATCTACTCTATATTCTATATCTGCTCTTTTCTTCACTCAATCGAGCCCAGTTATGCATTTACGTTTTTAATATAATTATAATATACTAAATTACTATAATAATGTACTCACCGTAACCCCAAATCTGTTCACATTGGGCGTTGAGCGTGGGACACTCGCCCATGTAACAGAAGCCATTTTCCGTTCCACAGGGGCTGGCATTCTTTTTGTACATGTCGGCTGGACATTGGCCATTGTCACCAGTGCAGTGTTCCGGTAAGTCACACTCGTTGTTAGCCGCTCTACACAGTGTACCCATTGCTAAAAACTGTTAACAGCGTAAATACGTCAATTTTTGTTTAAAGTATAGTTATACTATAGTATACAATAAATGTGAAATATTTTGAGTGATTTATTCTCAAAATTAAATTGAATTTTTTCACTTCCAAGCTTCCGTAAGTATCATTATCAGCTATAATGCACAATAATTTACCTTGCAATCACTACAGCAAGTCCCGGACGCAGAGCATTCGGCTTCTTTTATCAGTTTGCATGTGATCGGATCACAACATGGATCATTCTTTTGGCAGTTGTCGAATCCCCCACAATCGCATTCTTCATTGTCTTCCACTATGTTGTTACCGCATTTCTGTTGTGAATTAGTGACCTATAAAATAAAGGGCACATATTATGTTATTATAATATATTAAATAATATATACAAAGTGACAGTATTAATATTATGAAAAACAAAACGTTCCATCTTCAAATATACTAATAGAGCTTAAAAAGGTTTCTTAAGTATGTTTGATTTATAAAATGTGTCTCAAATTTACCTCATTTGGTTTATTGAGCAAGCACATATTTCGAGTTTCCCGAAATTCGTCTATATAATCGTTGAGGCTGCAATCGCTAAATTTGTATGGTTGAATATTTTCCATACCCACAATAGATTGTTGCATGATACAACCATGCCAATCGCGACAGTAACATTCTTCTCCTGAAAATTTTTTTATACATTAAAGTTTTTTTAATATAAAAAAAATATGTCATAGTTTTAATGTTAAGTACAGAATTAGAGTCATATAACTATAGATATATGACAATATTATTGACAATAAAAACATACATTTGTATTTGGAAATAATTAAAATTTATTATAACTAAATAAAGTTTTGTAATATTTTGTAGCATATTTATTTTAGGTATTATTACTATATGAATAAGTAATAAGGTATTATGTTATAAATATTTATTGATTTTATCAAAAACATTTTTTAGTTACATTAGATATGTATTTTAATGTTTCACGACTTAAAATATAATTAACGATTATTTATTTAGGTAGTAAATATAACACATCACGAGTATATCAACTTTCAATGGTGTTATTAAAGAAGGCAAAATAAGGGTTATGTTATCATCTCCTTTATAAGTTTTTTCATCGAGTGTTTACGTAGTTAATTATGAAGAAATAAAAAAAATGTAGGCTATTTATCATTTGGATATGTCTCAAGAGTTTAAAAAAAAAGAAGAAAACAGAAAAAAAGGTTGATTACTTTTATTGTAGACACTGCAGGAATATTAAAAGTCCAAGTCTTCGTGTAATTTTTTGATGTATTGATTAAAAATTAATTAAAATTAAATATATTTTATGATTATACTCGTTTAATGTATGATAAACACATAATTTTATAAATATAAGTAAATGTAACTTTAAATTTGACTAGGTATGATGTTCATTTTTTTTTTTTAAGATAAGAGAATCGCACTAAATTTATGAACGATTGATTGCGAATTATACGAGATATCTTAAGGTAGGTAATTAGTATTGTTGCTCGATAGTGTTAATTTATCATACGTATGAAAGACATAATTAAATGTTGTTTTTTTTTCTTAGTTTTAAGGTTTAGTTCATATTATTACCTTTATATCACGTTGATCTCAAAATTGTGTAAACCTAAGAGTGTATATTTAAATATTTAAAATAATTTAATCAGATTCTTAAACGAGAATTAATGCATCTTCGGTGAGTTTCAGTTAATAATATATAAACTGCAAATTTAATAAAGTAATAGTATAGATACATAAATGTAATATAAACGTGACCATCATTATGAACAGCTATCTAATATTAGTGGTTTTTAATTACTGCTGCAGTGATTTTGCCTCGTGGTTGTGATTTAATTTTAGAGATTTTTTTTTCTTTTTATATAATTAATTAAAAACCTTGAACTCCACAGTCGGAAAAGTATATAGTATAGTATATATTTTATATATATAGAGTCGTTTTCTGACCTAACCACCACCGTTAAGTATCGTGTGCTCGTTAAGCGTAATCATCGTACTTATTAGTATTATTACACGGTTGGCCCAAAATCAGGGGACGAGGTCGTTTTAGAAATCCTATAAACCCACTTGAGGCCACTGCTATTATATCCAGACCGCGTGAATACAGGTCTATCAGACAATTTTTGTGGGGATTTATTTCACCAGGCTCGGGGATATGTTTTAACTTTTAAGCACATCATAAGTAAGTACATGTATATACATATATATATTACTTACTTTTGTCATCGTGACCCATTCCCACATTGTGTCCGATCATATGCGCCATCGAACCAGCTATGATGTGGGGTTCGTAAGCATTCACATCCACACTGATGCCCACGGACTTTGCGGTACACACAGTTCCATGTATAGCCATCCCCGTTTCTCCACCCACAAAATATTCTCCACTGGAAATAATTAAAGGATTCCCGTCATACAAACCATAAACGTTAATACAATAATAATACAACGGCATCACAATGAAACAAAATTGATATTTATTAGCACATGATGTAGAATAGGTACAAAATAATCGAATTAACGCACATTATAATTTATTTTAGAAGCCTGAGAAGTAGGGATAGATCTTTGTTTTCATAAAAGAATATGTATCATGACTTATAATCCTTATAAAATAATAAATAATTTAACGCATCATGAATACATGCATGTGTATAGATTTTAAATCACTTATGTATATTTTATAGATTAAGTGAAACGTAAAATCGTTGAAATTAGTTTACAAGCAATTGAAAAGTAACCGTTTACTGTTAATGTTTAATGAAGAAATAATGCATCGATTTAAGTCTATTATTTTAACAATAGGTTATCCTATACAGATAACATAAAATAGTCTATATATTTTAAACAAATAAATTATTTTCCTAATGCGGCAGTAGAAACAAGTTTTATAACTTTGTTAACTGATTTTGGTGATTGTTAAAACTGTTATAATGTTAGAAAATAGCATGCGTGGTGTAAATCAGCCACCTTACTCTATATATAAGTGGTGAAAACTTTCAAAGTGTCTCGTGTATTTTACACTACTTATGTAACAGATCCTTTATTTTGGTACTAACTATATATTATATAAGTACTTATAAGTAATTTCGGAAACGTAACGCGATACTGTAGTTTTTGTACTTAATTTTATCAAAATCAGAATGTAAAATACACTTAACGTGAAAACATTGCCATTATACGAATATTTACATTTTTTTACAATTGTTAAAACAATATGGGAACAATATTATTTACTTATAAATGTATCAGAAAAATATAAAAATATATAATTACTTTATTATTATTAAAATTCAAGAAATATTTATAGTTTTTCTGTTTTAAGTAAAATAGTAAAATATATTAATTCTCAATCATTATCTAATCAATTAAAATAAAAATAAAAATAAATTGTATTAATTATTATTGTTTATTGCGTTATGTTTGTACATTTGTAATCAGTGCTCAGTCATATATGAATAAGATTTGTTCGACATGTTTGGAGGACGTACTTAGAATGAAATATATGGATATGAAGTGTTTTACATATTTTGATGAAGATGATATATGAAGGGAAAAAAATTGCAAATGTGAAGTACGAATTCTATGAAGGACACGTTTGCAGTGATAATAGTACGTTTCATTTAGTGATGGATGAGTGTCGCGGGAGAGAATATTCAAGTGGCGCGAGGAAGGGTAGTAACGGTGGACGCCAGTTTTGATTGATGGGAATGGGAAGGGAAAATCGAAAGAGAAGTTTTATAGAATGTGTGAACAGATATAAAAGCAAATTGAAGACGGCTTAGGTTTTGACGGCAGAGATTGTCTAAGCTTTAATCCAAGCGTAGTAGAAGACAAAAAAAAAATTGATTTTTGTATTATAATGTTCATATATGTTAAGTAAAATAATAATAATAAAAATCATAACTGAAATAAAAAAAAAAAAAATATTTTTGAACATTTTTCATGCGTATGATGTATTTATTTCCCTTTAGAACACAGTATAAATTGAGTAATACGGCTTGCAAATATTTACTACCAAATACTATATTGTTATTTGATTATTTGCATAACGAATTCCGACGAATAAATTGATATAATTTTGTTATTTTCGTGTTATAAAAATAAAGACAATATTATGTACTCACGTTAGTAGTTGAGCAGTGTCTTTACCGATGTTGAATAGTGCATGTGACGAATATTCGTTAAAATTGAGCAATGCAGTGCTAATTTCTTTGTTTTTATCAATTAGTGCCTGGTTGGCCCCTTGCCACGTTTCAATATAGACTACCGACACTCGGGTGTTTATTGTTCGGAAATACTGTGTAGATTAAAATAATAAATAAGCAATCGTTAAATTAGCCATTATATTATGTTCTCAAATTAAAATATACATAACCTTGAACGCACAAAAATAATCTAACTGATAATTATTTTTTTCGACTATGAAAAGAATAAGAAATTATGATAAAACGTATTATATTAATAATATAAAAAAAAACTTATAATATTTGTATTATGACAGGTACTCACTAAATCAGCTATGTTTGCGATTTGAATGGCGTCGGTGATTACTTCAGATCTGGAACTGCCATTTCTCATCTCGAACTGAAAAATATAATAGCGTTAAAAATGTTTATTTTTTTACATTTTCTAACTGACTGTTAAAACATAATTATATTTACCATTGCTTTGTCTAACACGAGAGCGGTCTCTATGTACTTAGTCGCTTCTCTGACGTCCCGTTTTAGTCGTCGCTTTTTTCGAAACCGTCCTCCGGTAAAACCGTTGGTGTATTTGTTTTTTCTATCCGACCGCAAGTCGTTGGCACAACCACGTTTAGCCTTGTCTCGTGCCTCAAATATCACGTGAGGATGTTTCTAGTAACCAAAAATGCACATTATTGATATTTATTTTATTAGATGGAAATGTTTCTGATTATGTACAAAATAATAATATTTTTTTTAAATGGCGTGAAATGTATAAATGAAAGCTTAAAAAATTCGATTTAACTCGATTGTTTCTTTTTGTCGGTTTATTTTTTGTTGTACACACATTGTGTTTTTGACTAACTCGTACGTTTTGACGGGGATATACTGAGAAAGGAATAGAGTTCATATTGGCTTTTAGGTTACGCCAGAGTGATTCTATTTTGAGGTTTCTGTTTTCCCCTTGCCACGTTTGTAGTGCTAAAATTGGAACTGTCAAAAACTTCTTTTGCAGCTTCTGTCGTTGTATCCTTATGAAGTGAATTTCAAACGACCTCCAGGGGGCCCATTTCGATTTTGGTGTTTATAATGTTGAATAAACGTTTATGACTTACCAATGTATTTCCTAATCTTCTATCTTTTCAATCTTTTCAGTTTTCAGAATAAAGTAGACAATAATTTGAGTTACAGAAAAATGTTTCTATATTTTAACACGATCAATATTGTTATTTTTAAAAATTTATAAATGGTCTGCGATTCCTACAGAAAACTTTTAGTAAGAAGTAAAATTAATTATATTATTTGAGGTAATATTTTGTATCGTTAATGAACGTTTGTTAAATTTTTCATTAACATTGACAAAAATAAAAGTTCACGGAATTTAATTATTTTTAGACATTTGAAGTGATTAAATTATTAGTTTTTGAAAATTAAATAAATGGTTAGGGGATTTCATCACTTTAAAACAGCAAGTTCTCGGAAAATTCAGACTAATTTACATTATAAATTTAATTATACTGGCTAAGCATGAAAAAATAATATTATTTATCTAACAATTAATTAAACTATTTTAAGGTACTAAATTTATTACAATGAAATATACAAATTATTTAGATAAGATAGGGGTATTCTAATTTATAAATACGTATAACTGTAGCAGACTAAAAAGTTTGTAGTTTGTTGGTACTATCTATTTATTCATTTATTTAACATACATGTACCACACAAAAAATATATATTTATACATTATATAGTATATACATGTCGACTATGGAATGTTTTCTTCCCACGGGGACTGTCAGTAGCCATGATTAATGACATTGGGTATTCTACGAATACAATGGTCTACAGATTTCCTCCGGGAAAAAAAGATAGTAATACCGAGGCCACTTTCTAAAAGCAAAACATTTCATGATTCCGGAATTTACAGTTATCACCTGCTACGTTCATTTTTCTTATGAAGTGTAGTATCTATTTCTCAGTGATGTGGATAGTTAGTTGAGAGAGTCTCGTTCAATTGTGAAACTAATAATATATTTTATATATTATGCTAAGGTCTCATAAATAATCACTAATATTTAATGGTTAATAGTTTCTTAAACACGATTTAGTAGCTTATATTTGGTTCATTAAATTGTAGTGGATCATTATATTAACCGATTGTTTTTTCAACCTGATAATAATAAATAGTAATAAGTGATAGTAATAAATAATAATAATACATCACATTCGATAATATTACAATATTTTGTTTAGTTCTAAAATAATATTGCAAAAAAACGCACAACTGGTGACAGATTGCCTAACTAACACCCCGTGTTACAAATTTCATATTTCAAAATAAATTTAGAGTTACGTATGTTTTTAATTCATCTGATATTAATAGTGTTGTTTAATAAACTTATTCATAAATGAATATATTGTCTTATTTATATTTACCTATTAAATACAGCTTCATTACAACTTATATTTTGAAAACACAGAATAAGTTCAAAAGGTTTTGTGTAAAGTTTATATCGTTTTAAGATTTCTAGAAAAAAAAAACGAACAAATACATAATAGCAAAAGCTATAGAATATTTTTAATTTTATGTTTTCCAAAATTCCGGATCGGGCACACGCAAATCAATCATGACTACCTAATGAATAAAATTATTTCTCAATATGCCCATCATGTTGTATCTTTTTCTCGATCAATGACATAATGGCGGAATGTCGCCATATACTGAATTCAGAACAAATGCAAAACTTCCAAAATATATTTAAAAATCTCTTTGAACTATATACGTTCACTCGCAACCACCATTGATTTTATGAAAATTTGAATCTTCAAAACAAACTGTAAATTATAAAAATGTATATAATAGTATAATACTATATATATGTGTAACATACTTATCGTCCCCAATAATAATTGTAAACTAGTTAATATTTATAATTCTCATTAATTAAAATCAAACCTACTGTGTAAGGTAACATTTTTTCAATGGCCTATGTTGTCGTGGTGGGTATTTTTTTTATTAATAATGAAAAAAAAATATATCTATTATTAAACTTGCACATTTTATAGAATTTATCAAGCATTATACTGACCGACAAGTCTCCACCATAAAATGGATGAATAATAAACGTTTCGTTGCCAATGTGTATGACTCCAGCGACTCCATTGCATGTATGAAACGCAGCTGTGGCACCAGGAATATCCTTTACAGTTCCGTGATAGTAACAATGTTCAATTTCCTTAAGTAATACACACTCATATTAATATAATAATTATGATTTTTATTCGTAAGAAAATAGTTAGTTTAGAGTGTAATATTAATGTAATAATTTTTAGAATTAATTAACTCTGAAAAAATTGTAAAACAATAATATACATTTTTTATTTTGGAATATAAAAAATAAAAACACTGAGTTCACGTTTGAAGTTTCTACTAAATCATATTATTAAAAATGTTGGATTAAAAAATAAAAAATAAACAGCTTTTGTAAAAAGGCGCGAATTTGATTTATGATATGTTTAAAATTAGATTGCTTTTTTATTTTGTTCCACATTTTGAGAAATAATTGAAAGCAATTATTTTTCATTGAAAATATAAGATATTTTTCCTCCATCTGAATCTCGTTTACACCATTTCTCTAATTTAAAAGCTGCTTCTTAGCATCAAATATAATTAAATTATGTCTAAAATTATTTTAATCAGCCTTGAAAACATTTTACGACGAAATGAGTACAGTCATTTTAATTAAGATTCATGGAGTGCAATTTATAAATAAAACTAACAGTTTATACGTACTTGTTTGGAAACCTGTTCAGCTCCATGAGGTAAAAAATGTTTCTGTGCTAAATTCGGTGCTAGTAATTGTCTGTAATAAAATAAAAGAATATAAGTATGTTTTTCTTGAACAATACATAAATTAAATAACTAATGCCATTCCCAGAAAGTCTGGCATAAAAATGTGGAATAAAAATACAAAAGATCATGACATATTAGTTAATTTATTACGAGTTAACATTATTATCTTTTTATTTTGGTGACATAACATTTAAAAAATAAATACATAATTATAATTTTTGTTATTTATTTTCTTTTAAACAGTATTTTTTAATTGTTAGATCATGTACAGATTTTGTGTTTTAGCTTTATACGGAAAAACTGATATTGCTAATTTCTACTTTAATTAAAACAAGTTTAGTTATTTACAGTTAATCTCTGGTGTAGTTATATAATTGCATGATACATTTATACATTTAATTACAAAAATATACGATTTTAATAATTTTTGTATATTATTTTAATTCGTTTATAACTTAACCAGATCAGAGTTATTTAAAATGAAAGATAAAATTAGAGGCTTTATATATGCAAATTATAAATTAAATAAGAAAAAATTATAGTTAAGGTTAAATATACATAAACTAAATGGAGTAGCTTATTGTTTAATTTTAATTTTATAGTGTTAAAAAAATGTTATTCTTTTTCAAATATGTTTAATATTACCCAAGCATTTACCCAAGCATTTACTCAATTTCTTTTTTTAATTATACTTAAAATATATTAAATTAATCAGTTTTTAGTTTAATTTATATAATTTTTGATTTATTATGTTGATAAGATTTATGTCCATTTTCAAAAAACTAAAAACAAAATAGGTAGTGAAAAACCGAATTTTTCATGCAAAACTAACTTTAAACAAATTTTGTTTTTTTCTGATATTTAATTCAAAAATGATTACTTTAACTATGCCCAATTATACAATTATTTATTTGTTTTTACCTCATTTTTATTTTTGAGACTTAAGACGTTTTTGCTTATGGCACAGCAGTATATGTATTCACGTACTATAATATTTAAATATTATATAGTTATTGTTGTATTTTAATGAAATAAGAAAACTAATAAAAGTATTAACATTTTATAATTGTCATTGTTTAGTTAGCTTAATGTTTTTGGTAGAATTATTTAAAATATCACAGTATCTTACACAACAAACTATACTAGTTTGTTTATCAATTTTCGACTATAAAAACATTGCACGCACCGAGCCAGTGTAGTAGGATGTTGATGGATATATGAAGGAAAGACACTATATATTATTATATAAATATAATATGCACATTTTATAAGTAATATATATTATTATATATCCATTCGTGATATATTTATATTGTTACTGTCCTGGTTCTATCCTAACTCATTAATCGTTGACCGGCAGTTACATTGCGATACAGACAGATTTTAGCTAGATGACTTGGTGTGCGCATAGATACCTAAATGCGGATATAGATAAATAAAAAAAGAATATACGATACGTCATTAAAGGGTGGACGATTGGAAAGACAATGAGTGATCCTGGGCTGCCATGTCGGATTACTTATATCATTCTACAAATAATAGGATTTATTCCGCCTGTAGTTCCTTCGATCTTGACGGATAGCATATATTTCGTAATACCTTTTCGATTCTTTAGCGGGGCGGAATGGGGTCTGACAAAATGTCTTTTTGCTTTTTGAAATATTGTCGAATCATCAGAAATCGGTATTATTTTTAATAGGAAAATTAATTTGACTGACATTCGCTAAGAAGAAATGTTTGTGTCAAAAATTTGAGACTATATATAGTTGCTAACTTTAGGCTTTTATTCGCCGACTAGGCGTTACTGTCAGCTAAAACAACAGTAATGGTTCACACCAAATAATATATTGAGGCAATTAAAACAAATAAAAACTCAACGAAATTTGATAGTAATTAATTGTTTTAATTCACTTTACATTAGAAACAAATTGTTTTATTTAATATTATCAATTCTAGAGACCTTTTATTCGGCTAGCATGATTTATGGTTATATATTTTGTGATTTATATAAATATATATATGCATGTGGTATTATGAAGTTTTGGACAAGAATAGTTTAACAGTTTTGAACAAGAATTACACTATAGTGTCACAAAGTTTATCTTAAATTCCACCACTTTTGATGCGAAAAGATTAAAGTAGACTACTGAATTAATAATATAATATATGCATTTAATACATGCATTATGTATTTATATAGTTATACAAATATATCTATTAAACTTTTATATTATATTTAATTATTTAAGAATTATTTTTAAATGCAAGGTTGTAATATTATTTATATATTAATAATTATATTATTATATTATATGCACTCCTGTATGATTTCATGAATTTATATTTAGTTATTACTTATTTAAAACTACGTATAATTATTTGAGTATAATATTCTTGTTTAGTTGATTTGAATTACTTTTAAACATTTTAAGTAAGTAGATACAGTATAGATACACATGCATATAAAATACAATCCAATGGTATATTTTTTTTTTATAATCATTTCATGATATTATTTAGAATAAAAAGTATACTGTTTATTTTCTGGAAATAAATATTACACTGGAAATGAAATTCCATAGGTTGGATTTTAATTTTTTTATGTACAATAATTGTATTAATAGTTTAGAAATTATGGTATAAATTGCCCTAGTCCAATAATTAAATTAATTTTATTGTACGGTATATACTGTATATCAAAAACCATACTCTTTTAATTTACCTACATTATTTCTACTATAATTTTTTTAAAAAAATTTTAAAATTATATAATTTAGCTAGTAGCTATAATATTACAGTTAATTTTTACAAATTTATTTGTACTTCGTTGTATTTATGTCTTTAGCTTTTTGTTATAAATATTAAAAACATGTTTTAAATACGATTACAATTGAAATAGTAAAATCGATAGTAATAAATACGAAAAAGTTAAATCAGTACCACCAAAAAAAATGATTGATTACAAAATCAAATATTTATGGGCAATCTTAAATGTAATAGTACTTCATTAATGTTTTAATTAATTGCATATTGTTATCAGTAAAATATAATCTTTATTGTTACTATGTAACATAATATGTGAAGAATGAAGATATGTAATTTATTTAAATGTATATTAAAAATATATAAAAAGAAATCCTACTCACTCTTTGGATTTCCCTATTGTATTACTACTAAAAGTGTATAACTAAATTAATACTTATCACATTTTTATACCTTTAAGTGTTTTTAAATGTCAACATAATATTTTAATTATAAAATCATGTCCTATGTGCGGTATGTATACTATTAATTATTATTGATAACGCATCAAAACATATTGAAGTGGAAAAAAAAAGATCATTTCAGAACCGCAATTAGACTATAGATCTCAAAGTTCAATACGTGATGCGAATTTCTAATCATGTTTATATCTAGCTAGTCTATAAGACGTTACCAATTCGTTTAATATAAACTTTCATACTATTACGAGCATGACTATTATTATTGTAGATATAAACGGTTTTTTACTTAGACACTCAGCAAATAATATAACATAGGTAGTTTCTAATAATAATTTACTTACTCTAACGTTGAGTTTTTAATTTTTTTAAGCCCTATACGATTCACATTATATTCTATATTGTTCCAACATTTTTTGATTACCAACTTTTATCGGATGGAATATGAACATCTGAAATATGTCTGGGTTATTTAATTATCCTGAATTGAGATACTTTTTGGAATTTTGATTTAGCGTTTTGACCTAGGGCGACATGACACTTATACGCATTATATTGAAAAAAAAAAAAATCAAGAAAATTCCAAATTATATAAGAATTTACAAAATAAAAATATAAAATATGTTTAAAATTTAGTTCAATACGAATCGCAATTTGTTTAAAATAAAATTATATTTAAATCTTTTAATATTGGAGGTTGTAATATTTTTTTGAATATCATCATTTAAAATATTATTATGCGTATATGTGTGATTGTAAATAAACATCAACATCGTAATATTTGATTTGCAAGGATGATAATGTATTATAAGTGCATATAATATGATCACGAACAAACAATCTGGACTTTCAGGATCGGCATGCATGAAACAATGAGAATTACATATTATATATGGCGCGTATAGTTAAGGAAGTAGGATTAATAATTGGGTTTCGCTAAAGTAATATTTGAACACGAGTAATGCGATTATAATATGTCGTAATAAACTGCACTGGATCGTTGGGGTGCTTACAAGTAATACTGTTCATGTGTTAAGGGAGTCTTTAGAGTGGTTGGGAGGCATGTTATTTTTTATCTGCGTATAATGTATATATAGTTAAGTCTTTGTCATACAGTAATAAATTAACTTATTGTTTCTTTTTTTAAATTTTCCTTAATTTTTCTGTGTAATTATTAATATTATATAACCAGAGATTAGTATTAAAAAACTGTTGTATACACACGAATAAATACAAAATATATTGCTAAAATGTGCAATTTAAATTACTTAAACTGAAATTTATTTATTTTTTTAATGAAATATTAACAAATAGAATAAAAAACAGTTCTATAACAATCATTTATTAAAACAAATATATATATATTAATATTAAAGGTAGTTATTATTATTTTATATTTTTTGAGATAGCATTTTTTAAGATAATCTATTTTGTTTTTTTAATATCTTTGTATAGGTAATATTAAAGAGTTCAACAGTATCTTGTGAATTTGTGATATGGTGATTAATATCAATGCAGTCATACTAACGTTATATTTGTATCCATTTTTTAATTAAATGATACGAGAGATATTATTATGATTGTTAATAAAAATAATCTTAAAATAATAAATCTATTATACTAAAAATGAAGTTATTTTTACAATTTATTGTTAGTCATGAAAAAAGTGATGACTTATCGCTTTTCATGTTAAAAATAAATTATTAGAATAAAAAAAATTATTTTAAATAAGAAAATTTGAAAAAAGAACGCACTATAGTACTTATATACAATATACAATACTATTTTAGTATATTATGCATTTTTTTTATTGGACTCAAATCCATATTGAAGTTACAAAAACAAAAAAAAATTATAATAATAATAATAATAACACTAATCACATTGAATAAAATCAATTAAAATCATATATTTAACATTATTTCTATTTAATGTAAAGAAATGTAAAATAGTACGACACAGATCCTTTAGTTTTCAATATAATATGTTGTTCAAAATTTATTGAATGCTCCCGAACTTTCACCCCATAACAAAAACTCTGGTTACGCGTCTGTATGTTATATACGTTAAATAAGGACCGATAGGACGTACTTGCGGATCAGGCCTGTGGCGAGTTTGCGTGCACGCTCGCGCACTCTATATTATACTCATAATAATATACCGTGCATCCTGTTCAAGAGAGACCTGGCGCAGTACAGTTATAATGCCATTCTCTCGTCAGTGGTTATATAAACGACAATTCGAGAACGATGATTGATTATCCCCAGCTGGAGTTCGGCGGTGTCCAGGGCGGGAGGAGAGTGGTACACCCACCCACCCACATACACACACACACACATACACACATTCACACATACACACACACACACATACACACACTCACATATACACACTCATATACACACACTCACATACGCGTCGTAGAACGTACCTAATGAAAGAAAACTAACCCTCTCGCGCACCCTGCCGCCAAAACACCCGCAGACATCGTCTTCGACCTGACAACGCCGAGTATTTCCCCAGAGTTGCCCATCCATTACCACTACTTCAACTACTGAGATGTGTATACGTGCATACCGGTGGTACTGCACGGCGGTGGAAAAAAAAATAGAAGCTTGCGGCGTATATACGCGATCACACACTGCGCGACGTATTTACTAGTCGCACGCGCGCGACCTACGCACCTACGTCGATGATATTTCGGCCGGAAAATCTGCAGGAAAGCGTATAAAAAGGTGTTTTAAAATAATATTACATCAGTCCGGTCGGAAATTTCGGTTTTGGCGCCGTCGCCGCCGTTGACACGACTATCGATCAATGTTGTGGGCGCAGGGCTAATATACGAATCGGTACGATTAATGGGCGCGAGAGAGTAGAGTTTCCACCCGCAGCCTCCCGGTCTAGCAGAACATTCCGCGAACACAGGACGACGTTTTCAACGAGCGTGTGTGCGTGAGTGTACGTGATCTCGTGATGATAGTAATAATAACGCGTGCGAGTACGGCTCCGGGTGTTAAAATATAAAGTGAAAAAAAAATAAAATATATATATATTTATTATAAAAAAGGGTGAAACGAGATGACTTTTTTCTTCTTTTTTTTTTTTTTAGCGACACGTGCATGTAATATCTACGTCGGTTTGCGCTCGTGACAATCGGACGAAATAAAACTATAAAACCTTGAATAAAACATATGTTATTAAAAAAATAGATACCACTCGCTTTATTGTAGCTAATGAAAAATATTATTATTTTTCCAACGACAATTTACATGTCCCTTCGATTGATTAACGTTTCCGCAAGACCTTAGAATAAAAAATTTACGAAGTGTTATTAAAATTGGTAAAATTCGTACAGCAGCTATTGTAGGTATACCGAATCGTATATTATTCGTATAATAATATATTATTAATAACCCTTGTAGTTGATGAAAAAAAATAATATAAATTATTTTAGTGTCTCGTTTCATTTTTGAATGGTGGGCCAAGACAATAACATTAAATAACGATGAGAGCGTTTAAGATCGAATTTTTACAATATAGATACTAACTATATATCGGTAAAATATAATCATTGGATTCTGTAGGTGATATATTATAGTGACTGATGGTGTCCGTCACTCATCAGTATCTAAAAATAATTCCGTTCTGTGAAATTAAAATTTTCAATTCATGTTATGAATACAAAATAATTGTTTTTTGTCTTAAAAGTTTTATAATAAGTGGTGCGTAGCCCTTTAGACTGATAATTGATATAATTATTTCTTTGTATAAATAAATGACAAAACAATAGATTGTTGAATAATTATTATGTTGCAGGGTTAAAAATAATAGTGATAAAGCATAAAGCGTACACGTTTAATAATATACACATAATATATAAATAAAGTACATACTACAACAAAAGTTTATCCAATTAATCTTCGCTCAAACCCCCCACTATTTATCTTATAAATTGTTGATTCCTACAAAATGTTGTAGAAAGTGTAAGCGAAATCTCTTAAACCAATATAAACTGAATAAGTATTATACCGTAGTATAGAAAGATCGTGTGCTGCGCGGTGCTCGGAGGGATTGAACTGTATATATTTTCTTTTAGCGGAATTCCAAAAACGATGGATTATCAGTTAAATATTATTGAAGACGAAAATAATTGACGCGAGTAAGCAACGGCTATAGTATATATATTATATAACATGTACAGCATTGACGGAATGACAAATACCTCACTATACAAGCACTTATAATACGGCATACGGAAAATCCGTAATAACCTCTTCTGTCAGTCGTATGAGCCTCGTTGTGTCAAAATCGGTTTTGGTTTAATACGATTGCTCAATCACCTAACAAAATATATTATATCCAATTTGTTATCATTATTTTTATGTTCATTTTGTTAAGAAAAAATAAAGTTACTACAAAAAAAAAACAACACCAAAACATACACAATATAACGAGTAGGTTTATCCGTAGCTCATATTGTATAATTGTATAACTAAAAATTTATGAAATTATTTATTTATTTTATGTGAATAAAATTAATCTTTCAAAAAAAAAAAAAAAACGGATAATTTTTATTCTAAAATTAAAACATTAAATTGTAGGGGTATTAAATTATCGGTTTTAGACTCGGTTAGCAGACAATTTAGTGTATACTTTTGTTCATAAATTTAAAATTCATAATTTATAACTTAATTACTAATTTATTAAAGTTACTATTATATTTATCTAAAAATTAGAAATTTCATATTTTGTAGTAATACTGCTAGGTTAAATAAAATATAGTCTTGAACATTCAAAAATAATTATTTAAAAAAGGGGGGAGTAGGTAATCGCTTTGCTCTATAATAGGTTTCATGTATACATCGTCATTTAATAAATCATTAAAATGTATATGATAAATTTAAATTCAATGATAAACCATTCTATATGAAAATAGAATCTAAGTGAAGATGGTCTATGAGTCATTATTATTAAGTATATGTCATGGTTACCTATTTGCTATTGCTATTAAAATATGTATTTACTATAAATTATTAATAGTATGAAAATTGATTTAATTTTCACCAAAAACATTGCATTTATTATATTATTAGTAGGGCTCAGACTTAAAAGCATAATAAGCAATTAAAAAGCACACAACTGTTTTAAAAAAGCAACAAAAAAAAAACATGACTAAAAATTAATACGAACTAGTTATAAAAATGAATAAAAAAATTTGAAAAATTAATTTAAATAAAAAAAATAATTAATTACCGTGTGTTTCTCTAAATTTGTAGTATTGTTTAAAGTGAAATTAACTTAATGTCCGATAGAATATTTTTATACTTAAAAAACGATTCTCTATTATATTGATCGGTGCCTACTTCATACAATAGGTTTCAAATTACAACACTAAATTTTAAATTTTGAAATGGTCGATATCGATGTTATAGGCATACTGACCGTATAGATACTGCTTGCTATAATAATAAGTAGATCGATAATTTATACATTTAATACATTTAACAAACAAGCCGATAACGAAAACAATAATAATCCAATATTTATCTATAAAGCATTCTGGGTTTTTACGTTTTTATTATTCCTATAGTAGCAAAAAACTAATAATATAATATAAAAACTCTACAGCTGAATTTAAAAAAGCAAAAAAAAAAACATTTTCATAAAAAAAAGCAAAAATAAATGGGTTTATTTGGAATTAGAATGACGTTTAATTTATATATAAAAATTAGATTTCTATCTCATAAGTAAAAAAAGAAGCATATGCTTTAAAATCCGAGACCTAATTATTAGTATTTAAGTATTATAAAACATATATTTATTATTAACTAAGATATTTTTTCCCAGCTTTTCTTAACAATAATTGGGAGAAATGAAAAAATCA